>NC_009326.2:1114556-1268957 GCF_000002845.2 Leishmania braziliensis MHOM/BR/75/M2904
AGAAATGCGAACAAAAAGCCCCAGCGATAGTTGTCGCTTTATTGCTGTTGCTCTGATGAGACGTGAAGGATGCGAGACCCTGTCGGTGTTCCGGTAAAAATGGGTAAGGGGGGGGGAGTCGGGAGCAACAACAAATACACGCACTGGCATCCTCACCCTCGCATCGGCATCGCTACAAAACACCCAGACTGGCAGGCAAACCAATAAAGCGACTGGGCAACTCGATAGCGGGACCCCCGTAGATTGTGGCGCACTCCATAGCAAGCAAAACGCAACGCGACCGCCACAGCAGGTAGGGAAAAAAAAAACGTCTCGCCACTTCCTCTTTGTCTCTTCTTTTTTTTTTTTTGCGTTAGTGGCGTAGCGCCTGCGGTTCAGGCTGCGGTGCAGTTCGTTCCGGAAAGAAAAACAACCCCGTGTGCGCACGCAGAGCGCACGGCAGCGAAGTAACGTGGTAAGTAGAGCCGATGAACAACATGAGTGTCTCCAGCGCGCAGCTGCCCCTCACTAGTGTGGTGACCACACCGAGAAGAGAGATGCTTCTCTCTGGGAAGAAGAAGCGCTTACCCCTCATGCAAGAGAGTGAGCTGCCGAGGGCAGCAAGGGTGCTCGCTGCATCTGCAAAAAAGAAATGCACGTGAGCGCGTATTGGCAGGTAGGGCTACTTCAAGCTAGCGTTTGTGTAGAGGCGGTATCGAGGAGGAGGAGAAGGGTGTTTTGGGGGGTGTATGAAAGCGGTCCGACGCAGCAACACATCGAGCCCTGCAGCGAGCGCCTCACTACGTGGAGTGAGCATAAAGAAAAAGAGAGCGCGACAGAGCGACAAACGTGGGGGAAGAGAGCATGAGGGGTAGGAAGCAATCGTGAGAACGAGAGAGCGAGGTGAGGAGCACAATATTGCACATCCAAGCTCACGTACGGCACGGAACGCTGCGCAAAAGGCGTAAACGGGGGATGCAGCCGCCTTTCTATGTACACAGACACACACATACGCACACGTACAACGACGGTCGTGATTTCCAGAACTCCAGTACCAGAGAGGGAGGGAGGGAGGGAGAGAGAGAGGGGAGGGTGTGACGTGGCCGGCCCATACCTCGACGCGTTAACTCGTCTCCCATGGAGAGAGAGCCATGCTAACTTGACCGCTGTGAAACCTCAATTCTTGCTCCGCATTTGAAGGAAGTCGACACCACCATTGGCATCGATGGCGATGGGAAGCGGGAGAGCAAGAGAGATGCGACTATCTCCTCCACAAGGAGAACACGCGTAAGAGAAGACGGGAAGAAATTAACTTAAGCGTCGGATTCAATGCTCTTTACGTAACGACTACATAGGAGAGAGGAAAAAGGGAGAAGGCATGTTGGGGAGAGGTACTGTGCGAGATGAAGAGAGTGCGCTAGAGGAAAAGGTGGAGGGGCGGCGCGGCCCTGTGCATGACACGCTTGATTGGGCCTCACTCCCTCTTCTTAGGCAGCGAATGCGATGCAGGTGTCTGAGTGTCAAAGCATGTCCCTGTGCCACGCTGCGCGTCGGCCACTGCCGACGCGGTACCCTCGAGATCCTGGAGAAAATGCCGCACCGCAAACTCAACGTAATTAGGTGGCAGTACCGGGGCGTCGGCAGCCGTTGTGAGTCGTGGGTTGGTCAGAACACAGCGGACAGCCGACTGAAGGTCCTCGCGAATGCGCGTCACTGCCAAGATGTCCTTGTTCCCGTAGAGGTCCTTGGCATCGTAGGCGGCCGTGTCGCTGAAATGACGATAGAAGACGTTGACGCTCATGTTGTATGGGGCCAGCATCGTCGCTGCGGCGCTTTCCACCGGCTCCACGTCTGGCAACAGCGTCGTAACATGGTGAAACCACATGGCAGGGAAGAAAAGCACGTCGCCCGGTCGCAGAATGACCTGCTGCGCCGCTCTGCAGGCTTCAATAAAGCGAGGGTAGCGCACGAGATCAGGTGCCTCCAGGTTGATCACCGCCGAGGAGCTACCTGTCACGTACAGGTTGTTGTACTCGCTCGGCGGGAACAGCACCACCCGCTTAGTACCGACTATTTGGCAGAGAACGTTGTCCAGTGTGTCATAGTGTGTCCACAGTTGCAGCGGCGGGGCGCTCATGCGCAAACAAGACTGATGCAGCCGCGGCTCAATGTATTCCTTTGCGCCCGGTGGCAACACAAAGTCCTTACCCAATACCGGAAAGTCTGTCCACACGTTGGAACGCTCGTTCTTCATACGACTCGCAATAGAGCGGTAGTACCACGTCTCGCTTGGAGTCCCACGTGTCTTGCAAAAGAGGTCTGTCGCCTCCTCGGTGTGCTGTACGAGTTGTGCCAGCGTAACACGACGAAAGGAAAAGTTCTTACGCGCAAAGTCAAGAAGCTGCGACTTCTCAGCCACGTGCACAGAGACTGTGGTGTTACCTTCGGTCTCTTTCAAGTACGCTGAGGAGCCCCAGGTGCTCAGACACGCGCCAAGAGGGACGTTGCGAAACACAACGGGCTGCGTCGCCGCAGTGGCTGCCTCCAGAAACGCGGCCGCGCTGTAGTGCATCACCTCACGCACAGCTGGCCACGGCTTGGAAAGGAGTTCCTCGTACGAATACACGGGCTCTAGCGCTGTGACGGTTCTCCTACCATCGCCACGTCCGACATTCGAGCTGCAAGCAGATGGAAACCTCGGCCGCCACGCGCTCTCCTCGACAATGTCGCCGAGGAAAAGCAGCTGCGGTTTTGCGGCAAATGTGCCAAAGGAAAAGCAGGTGTAGCCGCCACCAATTACACCCACCACACCCTGGCCGAGGGTCACGCAGGAATGGCGCGACCACCACGGTGCATCGGCTGGGAGCGACACAGGGACGGCGACTGCAGCCGCAGTTTCACTACCTGTGTTGGACTCGAAAAGAGAGAATGGGACTAGCAGAGCTGGGGGTACGTGGGATTTCTCCGCCCAGCTGCTGCCTCCTAATATGAGGAGGTACTCTTGACGGTTCACGGTGACGGGAGTCAGTGAGTGAGCGTAGCGGCCTTCGCCGAGCCGCATCGGCACACAGGACCACTCCTTCGTGGAAAGTCGTAGCTGCCACAGATGCGGATTACACGCATCGCGCCCCAGCAGCACCCCGCCGGAGATAAGCACCGCATCAGACGAGAGTGCAATGGCCGCCGCAGAGTGCAGCGGAGGTGGCAAATGCCCGCCTGCCGCAGTGCAGTCCAGTGCTTCGTAGGAGATGGTAAAGCGTCGCATGCACACGGTAACCCGGAAGCACTCCAGCGCCACCGCGGCGTTGACACCAGAAGTTTTGCCGCCCACCAGTAGAAGTGTCGCCTTGTCTGCTGTGCCACCGAGATTCACCATGCTGTGGCGATAGCGAGGGGATGGGCGACACCGGTGCCTGTCGTCGCTACCTACACGAAGAACCCTCCAACGCGCCGTAACAATGCTACCAAGACTAACCATGTCCGGCACATCGAGGGTGAGCAGAAAGGCTTCGTTGGATGGTGCAGACGGATTTGAGCGGCCGCCCCAGACGAGGAACGTGCGAGGGGCCACGCGAGAGAAGGTGTGGAACACTAGTGGTGGAGGATGCGTCGTGCAGGCAGTTAGTCCGGCTGTTGCCGCGCCATCGCTCTGCTCGCCGGCAACCACAACACGCAGCTCCCCCTCTTGTAGACTGTGCACGTACACGGTGTTGACGCGCTGGTGCTGCTTTCCCGCCGCAAATCCGCCAAAGGAAACGAGAAGGCGGTCCCCGTTTGACAGAGGCTCGACGGCGACGCCGCCGTTGCCCCAGCCCTCAAAACCGTAGCGTGCAGAGGGCCAATTGTGCAGGGTGCCCTTGATAGCCTCTGTGCCCTGCGGTAGAGACTCAACACCCGTGATGCATGCCACACCATCGACCGAGTACTCCATAAAGGCTGGGTGAGCCGCACAGCCGTTCGTGGCTACCGAGTCCCACACCAGCGGCGTGGTCGCCAAAGTGATGCCGTAGTGCTCGCACATTTCGCTCCACTCCTCTAACTCGTCAAAGTCCTCAAGGGCCTCTACGCGCCTCCGCTCCTCTCCAGCAAAACAAAAAGTTGAGATGCGGTAAAAGTCGGCCCACCACGCGCGACACATGCCAGCCGCGCATGCACGTCGCACCATGTGCGCTCCATCCGGACAGGACTGCACACCCAGTAGTGGGCTGTTCTTTTGGCGCAACGTGTTTTGCATGACGCGGCCGAAGCTGTCAAGCGGCGAGACCTGGTCGTACGCGATGAAGACGGCGTTTGGGAGGCCTGCGGCCAGAAGCGCAAGCAGCTGCGCCGCATCCTTGGGCGGCATGTACTGCATGACACACTCAGCATAGATGATGGTTGGGTTCGTTGCCACGAACCCCGTGGGGCCGTGCTGGTGGAGACGCGGGAGCAGCTCGGTGGAAGCGAAACGGAGATCGACGCCGACGGCGGAGTAGTGTGGACTACGGATTGGGCAGTCTGCGCTCTGCGGCCTCAGATGCCAGTCTTCTGGAAACGTCTGCGAAGGGGCGGCTGCCATGAGAGCTGCCTTTGCCATTAGTACTGCGGGGAAATCCACGTCGATGAAAAGCACTTCCCCTCCAGGGAAGGAAACGGGTGCGGACGGTGACAGTGACGAGGACGACGACGACGCTGACGCTCCAGCACATTTGTCGCCTACCGCAAGAACATCGACAGAGTCTAGCAGAAGTCGAAAAGCCAACGTGTCGTAGCCAGCTCCTAAGGAGAGAACCTGCACGGGCGGAGGGCACGGAGCACCCTCCAAGACTTCCGTCTGCCGCTCAGGTGCATCCAGGTAGCTCTTGACAAGTCGCACTACTAGATCCGTCATTATTGCCATGCGCAGGTAGTAGCCGCGGTTGATGAGTGGCGAGCGTCGTGAAGGCTTCTTCACAAAATGCCGCAGAAACTTGTCACGGATGTATCCCTGTGTCACAGCGGAGCGCTTACTGACGACGCTGTCGTCGTTCGTCTGCTGCACTTGCACGTCGACGCTGCCGTTCACCACTCTGATCCTCTGCGTCACCTTGCTCGCTTTCTTCTGCTTCCTACGCGACAGAGCTACCCCGCCATTAGTGCACTCGGAGGATGTTGAAGGTGGTGGGCTGGGCTCCTCTGTCGGCGCCTGAGGTGGCGCTGTCTCTGCTGCGTTGGGCTCGGTACTCATCGACTGTAACAAAACCTAATCAGTCACGATCCCGACTGTAGTTGACTGCTGTCGTCGGTCTGCGGTTGTAGCGGCGGGAGAACACCAGGAACGCGGCTGCATGCCCAATGACAGGAATCGGCGTTAGCGCCACACGGTGGTTCGCGCACTAGAACGAATAGACACTGTGCTTTGCAGAGCAAGTAAAGCAGAAAAAAAAAAAGAAGTACTTCAGAGCACGAGCAGCAATCGACGAGAGCGCCGGGTGGATTGTCGACGTGTGTGTGTGTGTATGTGTGTTCGTGCGTGCGAAAAAGGGAAGCGAGGAAGGGAAGAAGGAACCGTCGGTCAGTTGCAGTTCTGTTGAGTCCTCCACTTGAGGACATGGGGAGAAGGGAAAAAAATCAAGTTCTAGAGCTCACCAGTTGAACGCCACTGCGCGAGAAAACCTCTCCGTGGTTCTCTGTGGCGTCTAGCGCGGTGCAGGAAACTCAACGTGTAGGGACTAACTTGCGACGCCAAAACGTCACTTTGCGCGACACCGACTGTCTCAGAGCAGAGCGCACAAAGCCTCCTACATCTGAGGTTCTCCACAAGTGAAACGCTGATGGACTCAATTCAGGGCATCTGTGACTGAGGCTACCACATTGAAACAAAACTCGATTGCACCGTGGAGCCTAGAAGGTGCGCTTGTGCTCAATCAGACCCTCCAATACACAACACTCACGCAGCAGCCCTACAACAAATGGGCGTCGCCACTTTAACACTAGAAAAGCCTTCGTTGTTGAGCCTATGCCCTCCGCTACAGCCCAGCCTCGACAAGGAACCCCCGCCGTTCCCGTCACCTGCACATAGACTCGTCGCTCTCGTCTTCGCGAGCGTTGCCGAACATGTGGTCCTCCATGTCTCGTACCAAAAGGTCCATTGCTTCAGCGTTTACTTCCTCATCCACATCTGACGATAGGCGCGCAGAAGTACCACCATGCGCTGACGACGAAGAAGTCGCTGCGCCACTAGCATCCGCGATACTGTCCGACTCGACGTCTGCCGTGGTCAGCCCTTTCCACTTCAGCACTGTTTGTGCCAACTCGAGTTTGCCCGCTTTGAGCAGCAAACTACTCAGAATGATGCTTGTGTTGCGACTCAGGGCAAACCCCTGCCTCTCCATCTCGGCCAAAAGAAACGCAACTTTCGCATGCTCGCCGGCGCGGGCAAAGGCACTGACGCAGGCGTTGTAAATAAAGGCGGACTTCGGTAGCTTTACAGTGTCCAGCAACTCCTGCAGCTTGACGGTGTCTCGCAGGCGCGCGTAGATGCTGTACACCGACTCCACATCGCGCAGTCGGCACTCAGGGTGTGAAAGAAGCAGCGAGATGTACCGCTGCATCTGCTCCACGTTGCCAATTTGGCTGAAAGTGGAGGCGACGGTGGCAAGCAACCGACTGCTCAAGACAACGTTGCTGCCGCTCACCATCTCATCCACGAGTGCCTCGGCCTCGGTTGGCATACGGGCCCGGGCGTATGTGTTGAGCAGCACAACGTAGCCAAACTCCTCCATCGGAATCCCACGTTCCTTGCGCTCCTCGACAAGCTCCAGCAGGTGCTCGAACCGCTTTGCCCGGCCGTAGCCCTCGAACAAAATGTTGTACGTCACTGCATTCTCGTGAAAGCCTTCACGCTTTAGCTTTTCGCGCACCGTCTCCATCTTTGCAACGTCCCCACACTTTGCGTAGGCATTCATCGCCTGATGGTACGTGACCAGCGTTGGCACGGCGTTGGTCGACTTGGACATTTCATCGAGGATCGCCTCCATCTCGGTGAGTCGCCCCATCTTACCCAGCATGTCCACGACCGTCGTGGCAGTCACTGGATTCGGTGGCACCAGCTTCATCATGGTGTCTAATATTTCCTGCACCTTCGCCATGTTGTTGAGCGTCATGTACACGTCCAGAAAGCGGTTGTACACCGGCATCGTCAGAGTCATTTTACTTTTGAGGAGGTCTGCCCAGCACTGATCCACCGCGTCCACGTCGCCGAGCCTCTCGAACGCCGACGCCATATCGGCAAAGAAGAGCGGCGTGTGAATCTGGTTGCTCGTTAGCGCCCTGTGCACATAGTCACGCACTCCTTCGATGTCCTGGAAGTACGCCAGCGAAGTGACAATGACACTGAAGAGGCGCTCAGTCAGCGGCACCTGCTTCGCCTCCATCTCCCTCAAGACGGCGTTGAACTGCGTGCGGTCGCGGTGCTGCGTTGCATTGCGCAGCAGCACGCAGTACACATTCGCTGTCTTGTGCGGTAGCCGAGCCATGAAGGCCTGCATCGCGTCAGTGCGGTCATTCATTGCGTAGTGATTCAGTACCTCTGCTTGCACTGCCTCGTTGGCGAGGAGGCCGCACTGCTCAGCATCTTGCACGATCGCATCGCTACGGACAATGTCCTTTGGATAGCAGCGGAGCATTTGCACGATGAGCGCTGGGCTCATGTTGTACGTGGCGCCCTTTGCCGCCTTCTGCTTTGCCTCTCGGAAGAGCTCCTCCACCTTGGCGTGGTCGCTGAGCGCGTGAAAGACGCGTACCAGCGTCGGGTACATGGAGCCGTCTACCTGCATGCCCCTGCCGCGCATCTCCGTCAGGTACTTCTCCACGAGTCGGGGATAGTAGCGGCCGAGAACACGAAAAACGTTTAGGTATGTTTGCGTCGTGTGATACACCTCTTTGCGGGTCATTTCCTCCTTCAAGGCGACGACGTCGCGCAGATTGTACGCGTGAGCGTACCACCTCAGCATCTCATCGTAGAGTTTGTGGTCCTTTACGACACCCGCCTTGTCGAGCATGTCAAAGGCTTTGCGCATCTCTTCAAATCGCCCCAAAACCCCCAAACCGCGAAGCAGCGACGACGCGAAGAGGGGGTCGAGGTCGTCCATTGTCTCGTTCGCGATGGCGTCCTCCACCATGCGGCGGAGGTGCTGCACCTTTTCCAGCATCACGACATCGCCGGTTTCATGGCTACGCGCCATAAGCTCGCTGGCCTTTGCGATGACAGCCGAGTCGCCCGCCATTCCAAGCGATACGCGGTTGAGCTCGGCACACAATGCTGCCTCGACTCTGTATACCTCCGCCATCGACGTCACGCTGCTTTCCTGAAGCCGTGATCGCACAAGGGCGCCGACAGCGGGGTCGGAGAGTGTGAGCTCATAGTCCTTAGCAAGGCGGACAACAGAGTACAGCGCGGCATTGCTGCCACGACTCGCAATCGCCGCGTGCGATACCATAGCGTTCAGGTCGATGTCGTCCTTCCGCTTTGCGATGACGTCCTCAATCACTCGCTTGGCAAAGTCGACAACGTCCTTGAAGTAACCTGTCATCCCCATGCCCTCCAGAACGGCGCAGTAATCGTTTGTGGTGATCTTCTCTTTCGGGATTGACTCCCACAAGGCGACGCTTTCTTCTCGTTGACCACTGAATTGATATGCCAGTACCGCCATCACCTTCATCTCGTCGTGCGCCTTCAGTTCCTCGGCCATGCTGCGCATCAGCTCCTTGGCGCTTTCGCGCTTGTAGGACTCGTATAGATACCTCACAAAGGGGAAAGTGATCGTCACCCCGTACTTGCGAAACCGAATAGCAGCGCGAAAGAGAAGGTGGGCCATGTCACCCTGACGTAGGTCCACGCACTCGCGCATGAGACTCTCCATGATAGCGGTGGCGTCTTCGGGACGCATCTCTTTGCGCTGCAACCTCGATTGAAGTGAAATCATAAGGTATGTCACAGCATTCCGGAACTGGGCGATGCGGCGCCGGGAGTGAAGCATTGACTGTCGGATGTGGCGCGTGACATGGCGTGGCTTGCTCGACAGCACCGAGGCCAGCGCTGCCTCGTCTTCACTGGAGAAGGGTCGGTAGTACAACGCCAAGCCAGACGCCGGAGAGCGCAGCAGAGTCCTCGAAGGTACTAGGACGGCGTAATGGCGAGCACCTGCAAGCCCTACCAATGTTGTGCCAGATGACGTAAGCGCAGCTGTGGTGCTGGATGAGCCGAGCAGAGAGTGCATGGATGCACACACAGGGCCACCGCTGCGCAGTCGCCGAGTCAGTAATCCCTGCCCAACAACGCAGGCGGTGCGCGGCATCCTCAACACAGTGGGAGGGGAGGGGGGGGGGGTCAGGGAGTTAATGATGGGGCGTACTAGTCGCGACGTCATGTAGTTTGCAAAAAGGGAGATTAGAAGGGGGGCGAAGAAAGAGGCTCAGCAGCAGGTCCACACGTTAAGATGCATCTGGCGTGGTGACAGTTGTGTGTGCTTGGCATGTTCGTTGCATCAACCGTTCCCGTGTTCAGAGGGTGCGTGAACAGCAGAGAACAAGTGTTGCTGCCCACCAAATACCATAATTTATCGTTGATACTCCCAATCTGCAATATGCCTCTGGACTCAGTGACAGTGCTTCCCGTTTGCTGCAGCAGTTTCGTTCACCATTAAGCATGGTGATGTAAGGCTCAGATGTCATTTTAAGAAGTGGGTAGCTCCACGCACCCCGTAAACAGCTACGGCACGTGGGAGAGAAAGCAGCCAGGTGTAGAGAGAAGGAAGGGATTACAGACATCGACTGGTAGACACGAGAGGTGAAAGGGGGAAGAGAACGACGTCCTCCTCATTTTGTCTTGCTCTTTGTTGATGTTTCTTTCGTCTCGTTGGGTATACGTTCCTCAATATGGCAGAGATACACCCGATAGTGCAGAGGTAAAAAAAAAAAGAGATAACAGACAAGAGTGTGGTGGTAAAACAGGCAGGAGGCAAACACGAGGGATAACTGGAAGGAAAAGGCGTAGAGAGGAAGTGGGCGTAAGCACAACAGAAGCCAGAAAGAGCAATAGCTTTGACCGAGGAAGCAGCACCTAACCACATTAACGCACAAACAGTCACCACCATGAGGGAATACTAGCCTCCACTCAATTACACGCTGCACATCTAAGTCTCGATTTCTTTCCTTCAGGGCAAGCAGAGGAGCGGGGCTTCCTTATCGAGTGAGCCCACAAGACACAGTAAGTCACGAGAGAGGGAGAGAGTCGTCACGCTTACAACGCTCTAACAATACACACATGCCCAGAGAAAGGCGAAGAAGGGGGAGAGAGGAAAAGGGCCACCGCAAAGGCAAAACCAGAAGACATTAGGCACACCGCTCAATTTGTACGCGCACGCGCCATGCGCACATGAAGGCGATCAGACGCAGCACCATCCACGCAAGACACCAACGGAAGGAGAAGAAGAGCCCACGACAGAATGTGTGCAGACGACGAAACGAAAAAAAAACATCAACCATCCACCCCCCTCTCTCTAACTGTGTCAATGCATACACACACAGGGAAAGAGAGCGGAATAGAGAGAAGGCAGAAAACAAAGGGAGAACTAAGAAATAAGTTATATATAGGAAGAGAGAGGGGGGAAGAAACATCACCGTTACTCCGTCGAGCGGGCGCACAGGCATGCAAGGCCAAAAACAGTGTGTGGCCCTTGTGCGCCAGCCAACAGGCAATGTTGAACCACATTGAACGATACCTGGCTCGCATGAACGCTATTATCGACCACTCTCAGCAGGACAAGGACTTGGGGATACAAGTCTCGGTGGAGGAGGACGTCATGGCGGAAACGGAGACAGTAAACTCACGTACGCCGTCCTCCGGTGGCGCGTGCGTCGACGGCATCTCAGTCATCATCTCGTCAGTGATCACAGGGGCCTCCGTCGAGGAGGAGCGGTAGCGGTGCTGCAGAATCGCCTTCCCCATACGGCAACCCGGGTAGTAGCTGTCATCCGTCTCTTCTGACAGGTCGGACCCGCACCAGCGGGAGCACAAGCACCTAATGAAGAGACGTCCAACGCCAAGCGGATGGCCACCAAAGCCGTGCACGGCGGCAGTGAAGCCGTTGAAACGTTCTTTGCTACCAAAACAATCTTCGTACTTTTCAATAAATCCTCCGCCATTCCTTTCTTCCATCGTAAGGGCCTCGTAGTGCTCTGGGAATATGTCACGCTGCCCGCGCACCGCGGCGACGATGAACTCATTGTCCATCCAGTCGTTAGAGTTGGGTGAGTTAAGTGCCCGCCTGACCTCCTCGATCAATATGGTAAAGCTCTGGGTGCAAAGCAGTCTCTCAAAGAAAACGTGCGTGCTCTCAAGCACCCCCTCGTTGCGGACATACCGGCGCTCCCCCTTTAGCACAATCTCGCCGAAGAGAGAGGCGTAGTACGTAAGGAACAAGCTGCATAGGTCCCGCACCGTCTGGTCCTTCGGGTGCCGCATCCGCAGTATAGACAGCCCCGTCCGCAGCGCGCTGAACTTGCCGGAGTGTGGCAGACGATCGCGGGTTTCGTTGTGGTAATCGACACGCTCACAGACGCCGCGGGGGTCGAGGCGGACCACCACTACCGAGTCGAGGGGTACACGCGTCAGCTGCGGTATCTGCGACGTGAGGATTCCGACCAAGTAGGGCGGTGGCGCGGCCAGGACGTCGAGCAGCGCGGTTGGAAGAATCGGAATGAGGATGTGCATCCAGTCAAAAGGGGCGACGAGCGCCTGCAGCGACATGACGACATTTGAGACAATCGAAAAGTTTGGCCCCACAATGATGATGTGCTTTTCCAGCATGAGGTCCGCTAAAACGGAGAAGAGATCGTCCATGTTGGGAAAGATGACAAGCATGTCGAGCGGCGCCGTGTCAATGAAGGAGCAGAGGCGATCATAGGGCCGATTAAAAGTCAAGCCGAGATCCAGCGGGGTGTTGAACATGCCACCTGACGGCGGCGTGGAGCACTTGCACAACGCCTTCACGAGCCTCCGTCCACCTTCGTGTCCATTGGCGACAAACAGGTACGCGAGTCGGTAAAAGAAGTTGCACCACGGATATGGCGAGATGGTCACAACTGCCTCGCCGTTCACGAAGGCTGTCGTGTGGCCATACTCACGAACGCCTTTGCTATCTGTCAGCACAAATGTGTAGCTCAGCTGGTCCACCGTGTACGAGGTGCCGGCGTTGGCCATCGCGAATTTGCCTAAATTGGGGTACCGCAATAGAGATGCAGCCGGCGTGTACGGGTAGGACCACGAAATACCTACCGTCTCCTCCCCGCTCGCCTGCCGCTCCAACCGCAGTACGAGGAAGCAGTTGATGCAGCTGTGCGCATGGCCTTTGTTGTAGAAGATTTGTGACTTGGAGGTGAAGGCGGTGTCCTCCCTGTGGTATTTCACAACGGAGTCCCTCAGCTCCTGGAATTCAGAGTTCAGGTCAACAACAGCCCCCATGGGTTCCGCCTCTGTGTTTCGTTTGGGAAACTCAAACAACACAACACACAGCGAAGACAATTTTCGTCGCAGGGGAACAGCGGTGAATGAAAAAAAAAAATAAAGAAAAAAAAAATAAAGACAGGAGCAGGAAAAGAGATGGACGCGTGATGACGCTGTCGACAGTGTCCCACCGCAACGTGTCCCGGGGTGCCACCCCTTTCGGAACACACTTGCACGGGGCCCCTCCCCTCGTTCCCACAGAAGAAAGAAGGATCACACGAACGCGCACAACAAACACTCAACGAAAAAGCTCCTCTTTTATTGCCACAAAAGGCGGTGGCGGCGGGAGAGGGGGGGGGAGTTGGCAGACGAAGCGCTTCTTCTCACCCTCGCCTGGCGGCGTCGCCACACGCGCACCCCAAGGTGATGAAAGGGCCCCTCTCCCCCTCCCCTTATAAAAACGTGCGGCACTGCGAGAACGCGCCAAAACCCAGGAAACCACTGGTAACAGAGAAGCAAAAAGGACACACGGAGAGAGGAGAGACAGAGAGAAAAGGAGGTAGTGGAAGCAAAGTCACAGTGAAGCGGCTGCACGTCGTGCTCGATACGCGTGCTTCATTTGGTTCCCTTGTCCTCCTTGTGCGATGAGCTCCCCACCTCTACCTCTGTCACGCGTGTTGCCCGTCCTGGCACCTCGTATTTCTTATTTTTCTCTGAGTGACGGCAACTGCCTCCGTAGCGATACCTTTGTTGTGGTGTGTAGCTCGCAAAGGAAACAGGATCAAGGTAAGTCCATCTCACACAATGGTATGTATATATATATATATATATATACACGTGTGTGTGTGTGTATGTGTGCATGTAGATATAGCGCGGGCAGGGGAGGGGATTGGGATACAAAGTAACAGGAGAGGAAATCAACACGAAGTATACCAGTGCATTGAAGCACGGTGTGGCACCAGCACCACCCTCACACAAAGTGCGTTTACTGGTTTGGTATTAAGCAACAGAAGTGCAGGCAGTGCAGGTATGAATTAACAGGGGCTGTCGCGCTCCAGCTCCCCTTCCACTTGCAATTCTCATGGAAGGAATTGAAGGGCAAGGAGAAAGGGCGTGCACCGTAGCAAAGCATAGTTGATACCGACAGCTCTGCATCATGTGGTTTGTTTCGGAGTAGAGGGGACATGTGCACCATATCACACGAACGCGACACAACGGTGGCCAACTTCAAGCATACAAGCAAACCTGAAGATTTGTGAGCATACTCAGAAGAGCGATCAACTGTTCAAGGCGCTTCCCCTAGCTCAAAGGGGGTGGAGTAAGGAGGAGGGTTCTTCTCCTGAGATATAAAGAGTCTGTCTGCAGTTTTCTTACCCCTGCATCTTTCCCAACGCAGGCACGCACGCACATTGACGCGCATGGTATGCTTAACGGAGGTCACGTCGTCGGAAGCGCTTCTTGGGCTGCGTCCGTGTTGGTTGATGAAAGTGAGGAGGATGCCGGGAGTGTGAGCTTGCGTTCCTTCTGAATAGCCTCAATCTGGGCCTCGAACTGTGTGTTCATAGGGTGGTCCTCGCGGCCCCGCTCGAGCAGCGCCACTGCCTCCTCCAGACGGCTCAGCTTGCGCAGGGCGTAGGCACCATGAAGGTAGCCCTGCATATTTCCCGAGGCCTCGACCGCCAACTGTGCGCAGTGGGCAGCCTCCACAAACTTTTTTTGGTGCACAAGCAGACCCGCTTTCAGCCCCAGCAACCCACCGAGACGGGACGCCTCCTTGGCGTAGGCGATACCAGCGTCAACACAGCGTACGGCGTTGCGCATGTCGCCGCAGTGCAAGTTCGCCATGGCCAAGCCAGCAGCCACTTTCACAAACATTGTAATATCCATCGGCTCGTATTCGTCCTTGGAGGCCATAATAACACTGTCCGCACGCCGCCGTGACGGCGAGGAAGCCTTGTCGTCGCCAGGGGTTGAGCCGCTAGGTGCAGGGGACTCAGGCTCTCCTGAAGTCGCCGCACCACTGCCCAGATCCACACTTGACGTGGGGTCGTGCCCAGCTACTGCTACCGAAGGTGCTGCCTTAAGCGCATGGGCTTCTGACGTGGAGAGCAGAGGAGCTGGTATTTTGGCTGAGCAGCCGTTGCGCTCCACCTCCTCAATCATGGCCCGGAAGTTGTCTGGAAAACTAGACACGAGCTCATGCGCCTGCTCCCCAGCCGACAGTGCTGACGAGTTGGGGTACAACAAGTAACTCAGTGGCCTCTGTGCGATCACGTCCTTTACGCCGTATTCGAGCAACAGCCTGTTGAGGTGTGGCGCGATGTTTGGGGTGGGGCTCTTGTTGTCCATCTCCTGCAGGATCTTGTTGCCCAGCTCGACGATGGTGTCGCGCGATGTGCGCTCCTCGAGTACCGCGTGCTGCTCGACAAGACTCTCCTCCAGTACCTCTGGCACGTACTCTTTTACTCGCTCATCGCGCGTTTGGGGTTTGCTCCACAGATTCGTGAAGAAGTCCGTCTTGTTCACACCAAAACTCAGCGACGGGAGAAGTGCTGTCAGCGTCTTGCTAGTTTTGAGCATGATATTGATTCACCACCATCCAGTGCAAGGCAACAATACTTTTATCGCTGTGTACGCGTGTGCATCCGTTTGAAGGAGAGGGACATGGAGAGAAAAGAGTCAACAGAAGCAGCGCTCGAGCCGGTGAGTTGGCCTGTGCTCGATACCTGTGAAATCATGATCCTCGCATGCTGGCCACTCAGCGAGGGCTCCACGTGGCTTTCCGGAAAGCGAATGGGAGGAAGAGAAGCGACGGACAGAGAATGACATCCCTCCGTTGCACAGTAGTAAGGCGCACATATTTGTGGATGAAAAGGCTCAGGACACCAAAGGCGAGACCAGTTATGTTGTTTTGGTCGAGTCCCCTCACGCTAAGAACATTCCATATTTTGCACGAGTGCTGAAGCGCTGGTGTCCGGTACTGTTGGTGCTTCCACTGCTGACTTGATAGTTCTCGTATTCGCTCCTCGATTTTTGCCCTTTTACACGCGAGAAGCGGGGAAAGCAGTGCAAAATGTCAGCGTAAACGTCTCTCTTCCGCTCTGCACCACGCGCGAGAGCCGCCCTCGCAGGAGCAGGTCGACATACGTGTCGATCCACAGTAAACGCCAGCAACGCGCCCGCTTCCCAGGGGCACCTCATATTGTCAGTTTAGTGCAGCGCTCCGTATGGTTTGTGTGATTCCGCGACTCTGATCTGTCCCTTGTGAGTCCGCACCATGGTCAAACGCCGCCTTTTCTCTGTACGGCGATGAGATGTCTCACGGCGCAGTTGGTGAGTGCGTCGGCAGATATGCGTGCCCACCGCAGACGCGCAACTACTGTAGACACCACCTCACAGTGTATCACACCGGGAGAAGCTACATTTGAGCTTTTCGGCGACGCGGTGACTGGCACACGGAGGAGACAACCCACACTTGTCATCGCCGTCGGCACGCCAGACCTTCATGCTACCTCTGTACGTGTTTTTCTCAGCAACCCCCTCCTCCCCTCTCTGCTATCACGAGTAGATACTGCGCTTTCTGCTGAAGGGCAAGAGAGCAAACGCTAACACATTTCGCGCTGCTGAACATGGGTGAGCAGGTCCGCCTCTGTTGAGGGCCGCAAACTCAAACAAAAGAGAGACAAGACTCGACATCGGCAAGTCGGAGAGGGCTGCGTGCGCTTTGGCAAATCATGCGTGCTGTTCACTGGAATACAGCCATCCGATACGGTAGAGACGCCGTCTCTCGTGGAGCTCCTAGGTGGAGTCTCAGCAAAGAATACCAAGAGAGTAGAAAAGGGCGGTCATGGGCTAGCCCCCATCGTCTACCTTGCCCACGGACAAGCAAACCTCTTCGTTTTCGCCCTCAGCTTTCTCCGGAGACAGGCCCCGGTCTCGCAGCGCAGCGAGCCGCACCACGTGCGGCTGCCGCTTTCCCACCTTCCAACACAAAGTCTCCCCTGTGTCGTGAAAGATCTGATGACGCTCCACGTGGTGGTACAAGACCTCCGAGTGGAACGTGGAAAGAAAAGTGCGCGGGACACGACATCGGACAGAGACACCTGCAGTGACGCAGCTTAACGCCTTACCCCTCGGGCATGCCTTTCCTCGACGAGGGTTATGGCCTCGTTTCGGACGCGATCGGCTGCGGTCTCTCACTCCCTGTAGCAAAGAAGAACTGAGTGCGGGTGCAGGCGGGCTCTCTAGTGCCTTAGACACTGACGGGAAATACCAGCAAGTCCTGTGAGGGTGAGAATGCGCCAGGAGATGAAGGTGCAGCACAGTCATAACGTAATTTCTAGAAGGAAAAATGTCAAAGGCCCCTGTGTACAACACACACGTGGCCTTTTGCAAGGTGCGCACGTCGAGTGTGAGGGACTCCACAATGCAGCTCATCTCGATACAGTCTAAGATGCTTGCACAAGCGGACAGCTCTTCTAGCGCCACTGTAGTGCTCGGGTGCAGTCCATGGCATCCGGAGCTCTTGAGAAGGTGCATCCCTTCCCGCTGAGTCGTCGGCGGAAAAAAAAAAAAACAACTCCACCCGTCGGAGCTTTCGGCATCCCATTAAGGCAACCATTCCCACTCGAAGAGGCAGCCGCTAAAACTCGCGATGAAACACACAGCTTACTCTCGGCACGACGCTGGGAGTGAGTTATGCCCTTGTTTTCGGTGACGGCAAACACACAGAGACAGGTGGTGACAGCTGCAGTGCAATCGTAGTAGCCTTCAAAGGAGCGTACGGCGATGTTGCCATTGCGCCCGCTCGTGAATGCGTGGCGCCTATCGCTGCTGAAGAGCGTTTTGGTCAGGGGAGTGACTCGTGCTGGCATTACCCGTCTAATCCGAAGTCACTTCCCCGCCACTGCATGTAATACAGCTTTCAGCCATGCAACGCGTGCCACTCTTTAGCGCACGAGTGGCGCATACAGGTCCCAATGCTGTCGTCTGTGCTCGTCTCCATCACCTGGTCCAGCTGCTGGAACTCGAATGCGGCTACAGAGATTGCATACTCCATCTCGCGATTCACCTCGCAAAGGGGTATTAGCAATGATCCAGAACAGATGCTTGTTGGGTGTCTACTCCATCGTTGACGCCATCCCGCTAGCTGTGAACGACAGCGCACGGGCTTGGCGTGCCGGATTTCCTGTGCAGCTAAGCCGCGGGCACGGCAGCCCCGCACATGCAGCTGGATGACTGTTGCTTATTCGCAACGATGTCCACCAAGCCAGAAAGTGCCTCTCGCACGTGACATCCCATAGCGAGCCGCGTGCAATTGTGGAATCAGGCGTCGAACAGGGCTGGGCAGGTTCAGGTTGTCGTCGTCGTCGGAGATGGAGACGGAAAGGGCAGATGCGGCGGCCGATTTCGGCACCACCTCGGAGGCTTTAGTGCCATTCACGCCTTTGTTCCTTGTAGGCTAATGCCAGCAGTGCCGAAACGTCAGTTTTACCACATACGGCTCGACTCACACGCACGTGCAGCTCGAAGAAGAACTCGGCAGGGACGAGAGGGACACGAGAAATGTGCTTGCAGAAGGCCTTTATCACTGTTGCGATCGTGTTCATGCAAAGCTTATTCAGTGGAAAACGTTGAGCTGCGGCAAGCGCGAGTAGGTGACCTCACACCGATACACCGGTTGTCAACCCTTCACGCGGAGGCCATCGTCCGTCGTGGCAAAGCAGCAGAGCGCATCAACACTTGCAGCGTAGGGGTGAACACGCATGCTAGTGTACCCTAACCCTCTCCTTTTCGAAAGAGTAGGTAAAGCAGAAATCAGAGAGGAAGCTAAACAGAAGCGTGGGATGAGGACAAGGGTGGAGGTGGTCCACATGCAAGACGCATTCCATCAGGTCTGCAGGTCGCTGGTGTGCAGCAGTGCGAAGAGTTGAGCAAGCGTGTGTAAGAGAGGAGAGGGAAGTATTGAAGCAAGAGTTCTGAGCACTGAGAGGCAGATGGTGAAGCGCCGGCGCACCCTCGCCCTTCGCACATATCGACGCCACAGTGGCGTTTAAAAAGGAGGGGAGGGGGGGGGGGGAATCCAATTCGGACCACATCGAGTGCGCTTAACTGCAGACTGGGGACAGGGAGAAGACGGTCGAGAAAACCAGCCAGCTCTGCTGTCCTGTGTTGTCTCCCACTGACTTCTTTTCCATGCGATTCAGCTACATGTGAACAAAGCACGCACACACACACACACAGACAGACAAAGGCGTACTTCTCTGGCTTCTCTACTTCGTCTCCTTGCACATTTCAGAACAGTTTAGGTAATAGTTGTGAAGGCCCGCCACGGTGGTGCAGGACGGTGGAGGCGTATAGCAGGCCTTGTCTTCAGGAGGATCCGGAGAGAGAACAGGAAAAGGAGTGAGGTGGAACGGAGGAACAGTTAAAAAAGCGTCAAAAAGAAAAGCGACCAAGGAAGTTGCACCCAACACCACCAACGAGGCAACACAAAGACGAAAATCGAAACACTACAAACAATTACACGGGTGTCTGTCAAAGACGTGACGAGCAGGGGGGACACGAAGTATGGCGCCTCTGACGCGCAGAGGTCGCGATCGCATCTCCGAGCAGCCGCACAGCCAAGCCCCTTCCCACACACACACACACACACACAGACGCTCGCATGCACGTAGGGGTAAGGGTGAAGGGGAACGAAATCGCACACAGTAAAGATGTCCATGAAAGTGGAGAAGAGATCCCAGTACGCGGCAGCACCGGGCCGGAACAGGAAGCGTAAAAAACGACCCTCAAACACTCACGCAAACAAACCATCCCGTCTATGGCCTGTTACTCTGCGAGCGGAAAGTACTGTGGGTATGATGTTTACTTTTCTCAGTCTCCTTCTCCCACTGCCATCCTCCCTTCTTAGCTGGTCTCAAGACCGAAATCCTACAGACAAATGCTTAAAAAAAGAGAACAAAACAGGTCATTACTGTGTCGCACACTCCACTTGTTGTGCACCACCACCAGGCGTACTTCCTGCGGAGCGGCGAGAGCTGCCACCGCTACCGCCGCTGTAGCTACCACTCTCTTGCGAGGCCCACAGGCTACGCTTCTGCTCCTCCAGCTGCTCACGAGACTCGCGCATCACCCTCGCCCTCACGGTATTGCCTGGGGACGCTGACGCATCTCTCCCGGGTGCGCCAAACGCGCTTTTGATGTTCTCCTTTTGATCCTCGTTCAGCTTGTTGGGCATCTTGAGGTGGGTGAAGATGTAGATATCGCCGCGCTCTCCGGAGGTGCCAGGCAAACCCTCTCCAGTTATCTTGATCACTCCTTCTGGCTTTAAGACTTGATCAGCCGTCGTTTCAACGTTGACCGTGCGACCGTCAAGTAATTTCAGTGGCATATGCAATCCCAGAAGCGCCTCCTGCAGCGTCACGTCCTTATTAACAATGAGGTCGTTGCCGCGGCGCTGAAAGAGACGGTGGGGACTCAGCTCGACATGCAAGTGCATGTCTGCAGGCGGCGCACCAGGTATCGTGCCGCCCTCGCCGCGCACTACGAGAGTCACATTCGACGGCACGCCGGCTGGGATCTCAATCGTGACGTCCTGCGATACGGTGCGGTAGCCCTTGCCGTGGCACTTAGGACACTGATCCTCGGGCTTCGCCATTGAACCGGTCCCGCGACACCGCGGACACTCGGAGATCGTCTGCTGCACCATGCCGGGTCCCATCCGGTGTTGTTGGACTACGTGTCCGGAGCCGTTGCACTGGGTGCACCTTGGCTTCTCTGTCTTGCTTTTGCTGCCGAAGCCCTTACACTCTGAACACACCTGCGGGCGGTTCACACGCATGGTCTTGGTCACGCCCTTGTACACATCCTCCAGAGTCAACCGCGTGCGCACCTCCAGCGGCTGGAGGGTAGGCGTTCCCTGACGACCACCAGGACCTCCGCCGAACATGTCGCCAAACCCGCCCATCCCACCCATTCCGCCGCGGAAGAACTCGGCAAAGATATCCTCAGCGGAGCGTCCCCCAGCGCCAAAGCCGCTCATGCCTGGGCCACCCATGTTTGGGTTTGTGGCCGCCTCGGAGCCATACTGGTCGTACACCTTCCTCTTCTCGGGGTTACTAAGCACTTCGTACGCCTCGGCCACCTCTGCAAACTCCTCCTTGTTCCCGCCCTGGTCTGGGTGGGTCTCTAGCGCACGCTTCCGGTAAGCCTTCTTAATCTCCTTCAAGTCGGAATTTCGATCTACGCCGAGGGTTTTGTAGTAGTCCTTGTTGCCACTCGAGTACAGACGGACGGGGGTGGTGGTGGAACAGAAGGTGCTGGAGGCGGTAGATCCGGTGAGGACAGACGCGCTTGCACTGAAGGCGCATGCTCTGCGTGTGGCCAACGCCGAGAGTTGGCGGAGCATCGCAAACTGCAAGACAACGTAGAAATTTCAGACCGAGAAAAAGCGATGTGAGAATGTACACGACAGCGTCTTTCTGGAGGAGGAGTGCACTGCGGGACCGCACAGCGAGGAAAGCGGGAAGGGAATCGAACAAAGACGGCGCTGTGGATTCTGTGAACGATGAGAATGCCAAATGAGAGCGGATGCCAACGACTCAGAAATGCTTCAGCTTCTGTCCTCCCCTCCTTTCCCTTTGCTGCGTGCCCAACTTTGATTTCCGTGCGCTTGAAAATCACCCCAAGCCTCCCCACCGGGTCGCCTTCCAGACTCGACAATAGCTGCACAGGGGAGGACTGTCGTTTGTTCCTCCACTTACCAGACAACACACAGGAAGAAGGTGAAAAAGACTGGGCAGTCACACACACGCGTGACAAGGGGCAGTGTACCTCTGTGATGGTGGCAGCAGCAACAGAGAGAAACGAAGCGTCAATACACACACAGAAAAGGGAAAAGGAGCGCTAAAATTCCGAGGAGAGGAACTGATCGAGGGGGGGGGCGGCAACTTTGTCGAACGCACAAAGAAGTAAAGGACGCAAGAGAGTAACGATGCCAGGGATTATGGCTGCAGTTACTTCTGCGGCTGTGGGTCGAACAAGAGACACAACACACTGGTCGGCTTTCGCGTGTGCGGTGACGTATGGCAAATGTGTGTATGTGCCTTGTGTGTGTGTGTATGTGTATGTGTATGTGTGTGTGTGTGTGTGCCTGTATATATGGGAAGTGCTTCGATCACGAAGCGTGTGAGGGGAGAGGGGACAAAGCGATCTTTCTTATTTCCTTCGCATAGTATTGGGATGGAGCGATAACGATGGCCAGAAAGGGGAAACGAGAGCAGATGTAGAGTGGTAGAAACAGGTAAGAGAGGCCAGGGATGAAGCAGAGAGTGGGCGAACGCCATGCAGAATGATGCGGGGGGCCTAGTTCTGCGAGTGTTGAGTTCCCCTCCTCTGCTTTCTTCCAACAAAAAGAAAGCAGAAGGAGAGGAGACTGTTGGTACATCGCAATTGGTAAGCTGCTGCACATCACGCGCGGGGGCGCACAATGAAATGGAGCACTACTCGAGCAGCAATAGGGCAACAGGAGATCCTTCTCACAAAGAATCACTTGCGTTCATCATCTTATAAGGTATGTGAAGTCTGATATTCACCACGTCGTTATCCAAGCCATCGTCCCATGAGAGACCTCAGCGCCAGTGGACTGACACGACGTGTACGGGGTGTGAATAGTAGTCAGAAGGGAAAAAGGTTACTTTGTATTGACTATGTGAAGCAAGCGGAGGTATACACAGCTTCACAGGAGTGAAGGATCAAGTACGTCGCATACTCTCACTTCTTCGTGAGACGAGAAAAAAGTGCAGAGGGGAGGAGATGTATTGTGCCAAGCCTCAATCCAACCGCCCACACAGATCCACAGAGACATGCGTTGATACAGTCACTCCTACCGCTCTACTGCTGCTTGGCTTGAGTGAAAGAGAACTGTCTCATTTTTTTTTTTGTTATTACGGAGCGTCTATGTGGATTGAAACAAAGGAGCACGAGAAGAGGCGCAGGAGCGAAGTCAGACTATACACTTCCATCTCCCTTGTTTATAGCAACCATATGAGCGTTCGTACCCTTTCTATCATCACCACAACCCCTAACCTTTCAGTCGGTACGTGCAACACGGAAGAAAAAACTGGGAAAAGTGGCTGCTCAGAATTGCCCAAGTGGGAGAGACTCCCCGAATGGGTTGAGAGGACAGAAAACGCGGACACGATGGAGCGGGAGAACGAAAGAGATAGAAGTACAAAGAGCGTCCTTGGTGGAACTTGCCGCTGCCCCTGCATAGCCGAAGTCCATCTGCCCGCCCGTCTTTCACCACCATCATATTACCACCCTTGCTTTCCTTTTTCCTATTGGGCTTTGTCTCGGTGGCAGGGCGACCTGCTCCGGTGCGGAAAGTCGACATCCCCAGCACAGTCGACAGAGGGAGAGGGGATTTAAAAAGCACACAAAGAACCCATTAGGGGCGGAGATAACAGCCAGCCATCACAGGCAGATTCAACTTGAGCAAAGCTCCTCGGTAACACCGTATTACGAGGAAAGAAGCATCATGCAGTGACAGAAAAGGCCGCATCCAGGACGGGCTGAGCGTTCAGCGAGTTTATAGAAAGAGCCAACACGCTTCGCCTCTCCTGGTGCCTTTCATGTTCCAACGATACGCTTCTCTCTCTCTCTGCTACTGCAGCTCAGGCATTCGCAATGTGCGCACGGTAGTGACAGTTCTCGCTCCTGTGGTTGCCCCCGCAGTGTTTGCACGGGTTCGCACGGAAGCAGTTCGCTGTGCTGTGCCCTAGTTGGCCGCAGCGGTCGCACTTGAGCAGCTCGGGGTGCTTCTGGAAGCAATTACGCGCCGTATGACCCACACCTCCGCAGAAGGAGCAGCGCACGTTGCCGTTCAGCTTGCGGAAGCACTCCATCTCTGTGTGCCCCTTGCTACCACAGAAGCTGCAAACCCCGCCGGGGCCAATGTACCGTTCCAGCCAAGCCGTGTTTACCTGCGCCGGCTGGGCGTCAGCCTCTACTGTCACCGCATGCCCGACACCGTAGTGCTGAACATACTGCTCCGTCAACCGCTCCACCGCTGCCTCCGAAACCTGCTGCGTCAGAGATGGAAAGTACGTGGAGAGAAGATGAATGTGACGAACATCGTCCGCGGCGTACTCAAGGAAGTGCTCTGGCAGCGGACGCGTATCCCAAACAGGCCTGTCGCCGACCACCATGGCCGTCTGCACGGCGAAGTCGCCCTCCTGTCGGTGGATGCCGGCTACACTCTTGAGCACGTACGTCATACCAGACCGTCGGTTCACGCTGCGCAGCTTCCACTGCACGGCGGTAAAGAGAAGCTGCAAATCTAGTACGCGCTTCGGCACCAAACTCATCTGCGTGCTCAGCGCTTCAATGTCGCGTCGGCAGTCGAAGAAGAGTTTTCGAATCGTCTCGTCATTGAAGACGGGCCGGATCGCCTGCGTGAAGATGTGAACTGACAAAGAAAGCACGTCGAACAAGAACACAACCGGTACCACGTCGCTGCAGGTCTGCACAAGCGACACACGACCAAGCTGAGGTGTTTTGGTTGCCTCCGAGGTGCAGAACGCCTCGATATCAATGGCGATCTGCCGACTACGCTGCAATACACCAACGGCCTCTTTCAGTTCCTTCTCGGTGCTAATTACCTGGTACGGATACTTGAGAATGGCGGCACAGTCGCTAGTCACGGGAGAAGAGGAGAGGGATGACGACACGTTCGACCAAGAAACCGTTTCTGGGGCGACAGTAGCACTAGCGCCACTGCTGCTGCTTCCGCCGACATCGCGCACACTCGACGACAAAGACGTGCCCTGCGAGATGGTCCGTATTGGCGTAGCTACAGCACTCCGCAGAAACTCACGGAATGCAGTATGACCGCAGAGCTGACAAGTTCTCATCCTCATCCGTTGAAACTCACCGAAGCTAAGGATCAAGTGCTACAGCGACAAAAAAAAAACAACGAGAAACGTCCGTGCTGCGTCTGCGAGGGTAATGGGCGCCGGGTCCTCACCTCTCGCCTGACAGGGCACTTCTTTCTGCTCTTTCCACACACTTAGCGAGACTCAGACACACGACAAAAAGCCAAAGCCACAGCGAACGCCTACGACAAAAAAGCAAAAAGAAATCCCCTGGCACGGGCTTACAATCGAAAACGACAGGGTTGTGGGTGTGGCAACAGTTGGGAGATGTCCTACTAGACGGAAGAGCAGGGAGGAGCACTCAAGTGAGCATAAGGCAGACGAAGAGCGACTCTTAGCGGATACGCCTACAGCTTCAGTTCGTTTTTGCAGACACACCTCCCTCGTTGTTTTTCGTTTTCTGAATTCCAGCCACGCCTTTTCGCTCCCTCCCCGATCTCAATTGTTCTCACACGGCAAAAAAACAGAAGATGGTGAAGGGCACTGTAGAGGCAGGAGCGCGGCAATGCTGAGGCGGATGCTGATAAGTGACGAAGCTCGTAATGTCGTCCGAGAACAGAAAGACACACATGAAAAGGAGAAACAACTGAGGATGAGAGGAGGAGATGGGAAAGAAGAGAATTGAAGACTCGAGCGTTGAAGGGGGGTTTTGCATGGAAAGGAAGCACATGCAGTACCGAAAAAGGGGGGACGGAGGAAAAGTAGGCACACGCACACGTACATACAGAGGCAGGGGCGAAGAGGGAGGAGGAGGCAAACCGCCAATAAGAAATGACGAATGAAGAAGAGCGTTCGACAAGAATCTCACAGGGAAGGAAAAGGTGAAAACGTGGCGGGAATGCGCAACTGGGCGTACGTCAGAGAGAAAGAGAGAGAGAGAGGGTGGGAACGAGCCTCAGAGGCAGCAACATAAGCAACAACGATGGCACGCGTGAGGGGGGAAGGGGGGGGATCGTAAAAAAAAAGTCGTGGTGAGGCTACAGGGATGTGCTTAACCAAAAAAAAAGAAAATGAAACTACTTGGGCAGATCACAACGGCAAAGACAACCTCACCGATACCTCAGCTGTTTTCGGCCCTCGCCCCTCCCCCTTGTCTTCTCTCCGCCAAGTGGTACGCGAGATTTCCTCTTGTTAAACCGACACACACGAGGTAGGCCGCAAAGAGAGGACGAAAGAACGCCAGAGAAAAAAGGGGGGGGGGGGGAAAGGGAAGTAGAAGACGAAAGGGAAAGCGTATTTTCTAGGTGTATTGGGCTCTTGCTGGAGTGTTTAGCAGGGAGAACGTGCGCAGAGCATAGATAATACGGAGAAAGTACCCAGGGAGAGAGGCAAGAACAACACAATGCGCAGGGGAGGGGAGGGGAGGGGAGGGGGAAAAGGCGCTTTAGAGCGCAACGTAAGTCTGGTCAGCTGAGAATGTCGGTCAAAGAGAAGAGATAATATCCCGGAACTATTACTGCAAAAGCGCTAAGAGAGAGAGGCTCGACGTAGCCAGGGGCAGAGAAAAATATATGCAGAATGGGGAACAAACGTATTGAGTATGTGGCCGCCGCCCCCTCGTCCAGTGAACCTGACAGACAGAGAGAGAGGGAGATGTTGGCTAGCTCCTCTATGTCGGAGAGAAGAAAGTGAGAGTGGTCGTGGCAAATGCAGTTGCCAAAACGCGTACAATGTATTTTGAATTGGTTGTTGAGGAAATAAATAATAATAGAAAAAGGAAACACAACAAGGAGCGAGCACAGAGATCGAGAGGCGTAGGTAAAAGGGGAGACAGCAGCGAGCATAACAGCGGCAGTCAAAAAGTTAAAAAAAAACGATCACATGCGCATGCGGTGCGCGCAAAGACCAACACGTATTTTTCGCCTTTAGACCTTGTGTGGACACATATTCCGCAGGAGACGCAGACAAAGCCAATCCGAAGCCGCTGCACTGCTTCCCCTGCCATGGCGCCGCTTATCGCAGCGGTGCTTTGTGCCCTGTGCAGTGGCGCCCTCTTTTTCCTTTTCTTTAGGCCAGAGGCAATGATGAACCGATTGGCTTACGAGAAAACAATAAGAGAAACAGTGAGAAACGCTTCTTCTTCGCAGAGTTCGTGCACGTACATGTGCGCATCCTCGTCACAGGAACAAGCATACTAGTCAACATTCACCACGCACGCCAAAGTTTTTGGCGTCGGCCACCCGAGTAAAATACTGTCTGGGATGAGAGCATCGTAAACATCTGTTGGGCGG
Source organism: Leishmania braziliensis MHOM/BR/75/M2904 (assembly GCF_000002845.2). NCBI lineage: Eukaryota > Euglenozoa > Kinetoplastea > Trypanosomatida > Trypanosomatidae > Leishmania > Leishmania braziliensis. The sequence continues at coordinate 1,141,169 of NC_009326.2, forward strand.
GGTGGGGGGGGGGGGGGGGGGGGGCACGGCTAGCTCACCGTGAGCATGTCGAAGTAGTTGCGTGTCATAAACCATAAGAGGCCCTCCTCACCCACGGCCTCGGCGGTGGGGCAGTCTTCGGTCCACGTGTCGAAAGACTCGACGGACGGCGCGCGGCCAAAGATCCAGATCTCCGGCTCCAGCAAGAGAGAGCGCTGCTTTGTCGAAGAGCGCGGTCCTTCATAGTGCAGCACGATCAGCGCTGCGTCTGTCGGCGCACTACAGCTCTGGGGGGAGAGGGCTATAGAAGGTTTTTGCAGCCCTAAATACGACTGCAGTGCTTGCTTCAAGCAGGACCACAGTCCAGCTCTACCCTCCACGTCTAACTCAGAAGCCTTTGCAGGCTTGACTGGATTCAGCCGACTCCCAAACCACGTGGGCCCCGGTCGAATCCCCCATCCCCAATCGTAGCGTGCGGTACCGTACACACGCAGCATACATCCGCTCGGCAGTAGCGCATCCACATCGCGACTAGTCCACGAGTGTCGGACAACCTCGCGTACATTACTTACCCGTGAGCGGAGAACCGGGCTCATCGTCACGACCGTGTCACTGTGGTCACGTCGAAGTGGGATGACAACGTAGTCGTGGCCATCGTAGATCTTTGGCGGTCGAGGTGCCCGGTAGAACTGGCCTGTCGGAGAGTACTCAATGTAGACGTGACGCAAACGCCCTATCCCTTCGAACGTTTGCCGAGCGCGCTCAACGAGGTAGCGCAGCGAAGCCGGCATTTCTGCGAGGCGAATCTGATCTCCCGAGCCCCAGGGTGCCTTCATGAGCTGAATGTCCTCAGCATGGTCGGCGATAATCCGCGTATGCGTCAGGAAACCAAAGTCAAGCAACGTGGACGACGATGCGAAAGAGTTCGACACAGTGCGTGTGTTCCCTTCGCTACTCTCCGCCGCCTCCTTCGCGAGCGCTAGTTGTGCCGATCGTTCAATAGCGGTGATCTTGCGCGGATCCACGGTATTGCCAAGCGTCCGCGACCAGCGCTGAACCTCGTTAAGTAAAACGTTCCGTATCTCTGGCGGCAGCACATTGCTGCGAACGCACGCACCAATGTTTTCCTTTGCCGTGAGAGACACGCCGTGGGCCCCCGTCGTCTCTGCACTGACTACAGTTGTACGTTGCAGCTTGGCTCGTTGCTGCTGCAACGGTGCTGCGATCGCTTCAGCAGCTGCCACCGCGCTGGCCGGGGCGACGCGGCGGAAGAACTCCATGTCGGCATCCGTCGTGGCAGGGTAGATGGTGCCATCCGGGTCCATTAGTTCCTCTCTCCACTGGTATGCTAAGCGCTTGCGTGTGGCCACGAACCCACCAATGGCGACAGTGGGAATCGCCAACGCTGTGTACCACGATTGAATCCCAAGCATAGCACGGACTTCACACCCCTACCCGTGTATGTATGTGGGTTGTTTTACTGCCTTTTCTCAAGATACAACTTGGTGCACGCACCTCGTGCCTGCCAGAGCAGTGTAAATAAAATGAGACCACTGGCTATGGATATATGAGGAATACACTCGTCAGCGAGCGTTCCACGAGAGGGATGCAGGACGAAAAAAAAAAATGAGTACTGTGACGACAACGCAGCAGAAGGCAAAAGGAGCGATGGCGGGCATAGCCGAAGCAGCAGAGGTTTGACCGTGGAAGAATGACTCGTACAGGGTGACGTGCACAGTGTCAAAAAAGGAGACGAATGTGATGCCGTGCGTGGGTGTTTCCGTACACTCCAGTGAGAAAGGCCACTGCTTTACCGGTCGATTCCCCTTTCACCACGGTGCAAAATGGAGATGTGAGTGGGGTACAGGAATTGTCAGCTAGAAACACCCATCCGCCTCCGTGAGCACAATAGAGTGTACACCTTTAAGGTGTGCTGCCTCCCCCCCCCCCCGCCTTTAGCTCGACTTTTTTTTCTTTTGACGGCTACGTTTGTTGGTATTTTTTTTTTTTTCAGATTTGTAAGGAGGAATGTCGTACATCCAAAAGGCAGCGGGCGAGAAGACCAGCGCAGTGGGATCGTTGACCCCCTTTTTTTCCTCCCCCCCTCAGCTGTGACGAATCTCTGTGAAATCGTGGTTCTTTGGCGAAGTGTGAGAATACACCAAAGAGATGGAGGGACACACACACACGCGATAGGCGCTGCATTGTGCGCGGAAATCCAGCGCACATCGTTTGTTCGGCAACGAGAGTCCTACAAGCGACACGAGTGGAATCAGAGCTCATGTGCACCAATCAAAGCAACATGGTTAAAAGAGAGGAAAGAGAGTACGGTGTGCAGTACTCCACATTGAAAGAGGCAGTGGTCACACCCGGCTTGGGATCTCTACAACAGTGTTGCCTGTCACTCTTCCCCGCGCCAGCATCCTGCGCTTCGCCTATTCTCCCATCATCCTCTTGTTGAGCAGTTCCCTGTGGCATCTATTGGGAACCACGCGGAACGCCACGCAGCAGTCGTCCCATTCATAGTCGATCAGCACGTCTTTGGCAGCCACCTACAGAGCCAGAACCTTTGCATCATCCACGCTAACTGCCATGGTGCCACCAGCTTCCTAGACCGCCGAGGAGACGCCATAGTCGCACGTTGGCTCGATAGCTAGTCGGTCTTCCGGAGTTACGTCATAGCTGAGAACGGCAGGAGAGTACCTGCCATCCGACGCCTCGGGGATGCGAGGCAGTTTTAGCTAGGGGGTTTTCTCTGCAGATTTTGATCCTGTGAATCAGGTCGCCAACGTGCCGAATGATGGAAATGTAATGCACCGCTTGACCTGCAAGAAGCGGTGATTTAAACGCCTCTATGCGATCATGTTCTGCCCCTGGTCTTCGATAACAACAGTTGCTCGTGGGTCAAGGCGATACTCGCCCTCGGCACGGCTTCGTAGCAAAGATGAGACAAAAACACAGAGGGCAAGGCAAGCCTACACGTTAGCTCCCCATGATCTCTGTCATTCCCAACGTTCTCTGCGGGCACGCCTGGCAAGCCGCAAGTAGCAAACATCAGCCGTGATGCCCCGCTCCTGCTCATAAGAAGTCTGTGGCTGCACAAATACACCTCTCCATTGCCCCATTTGCTCACTTCAGCCTGACACTAAGCCACGCACATGCACACACAGCGGTCAGCAGTCCCACACGCGCCGCCTCGCACCACGGCGGGGACCTCGCCACCCAGGAGGAGCCCCCTCTCACCCACCTGCCGTCGAGCCGGGCCACGCGTCTTGCAGGCTCTTTCCGGGTGGTGGTGGGTCTAGGTGCATGCGGGGGAGGGGAGGGGGCACAAGGAGCAAGTCGGCCGGCCTCAGGCCTGCGCCCTCTGCTACACGGGGGTGCCCTGCCTGCGCTGTGGCGCGGCCACTCTCCACACTGGGGTCTCGTGGAAGCGGCGCTGTGATTCGGGGCGCCCGGCACCTGGCACCCGGCACCTGTGCCTCGCCGCCAGCTCGGCCGAATGGGGGAGACGCCACCCCACCTCGCACGCACGCACAGTGGGGCTGAGCAGCTCAGGTCGCCCCGCGCCACTCGCGCCTGCCCTCTGCACACCTCCGCATGCCCCTGCTCGCGGGCACTACACCGTGCCAGCTGGGCTTGACGGCGCATGCTCGCCTCCCGGGGCCTGTTTTAGGGCAGCCTTGTTGTCGGGTGGAGGGGGTGAGGGTCTCGCAGACCTCAGAACCCACCTCCGTCCATGCCATGGGTCAGGGGGGCGTCGTCGAATGGCTTCCCTCCGCATGCACCGCGACAGATGTGGGTGTGTCGTGCGGAAGGGGCCTGAGGATCAAAACCTGTCCGCGCACAGCGAGCGCATAGCCTGTTGTACTAAAGGCGTACATAAGGTACCGGGAGACACATGACGAGGTAATGCCACGCGTCCGCTGCCCTTATCCTCTCCGTCCTCCCCCATTGTGAGAAGCGAATCGTTTAACTAAAACCATCCTACAGACAATAGAGAGAATCCCCGGATGGACACACAACATCGGTAACAAAGGGCGGCGCGGGTAAGAACAAGAAGTAGAGGCCCTCAGTCCTGTATACGTGGCGCAGAAAGTTCAAGGAAGGCCAACACGAGCAACAGTACCCACGGCACTAGAAGGGTGCGACGAGCTAGAGCTGGAATGTGAGGCAGACGAGGAAAAAGAAAGGTAGAGGTCCTTTATGCGGTGCCCTGCTCCTTCATATCTGCCTCGGCTTTCTCCATCATCATCTTCTCGTTGAGTAGCTCAATGTAGTACCCGTCCGGATCCACCACAAACGCCATGAAGCCGCTCTCGTCCTCGTAGTCAATCGGCACGTCGTGCGTGCGCATCTCTGCCACTAGCGCTTTCACGTCTTCCACGCCAATGGCAATATGACCGTACGCCTCACCGTGCTTGTAGGATGTAACACCATAGTTGTAGGTCAGCTCTAGAACTGTCGAACTTACCTCAGTCCCGTAGCCGAGAAAGACGAGAGTGTACTTGTCCTGTGGGACATCCCACTTGCGTAGCATCTTCATCCCTAGACGTTCCGTGTAGAACTTGACGGAGCGGTCAAGGTCGCCGACGCGAATCATGGTGTGCAGCATGCGACGAGACGGCATTCTCCCTTCCTTGTACGCGCGTTTTGATGTAAGAAGACACGAAAAGCAGGAGGGGCAGAGGAGAAACTTTTGACTTGAATATGAGAGCCGAAGTCACGTGAGGCAGGCAAATGAGAGGATGAGCTGCAGTGGGTTGAAAAACTGACGTCCACAAAACGTGTGCGTGTGTGTGGACGTTTCGCCGACGTACGAGACCGTTACCATCCACACGTAGGGCAGCAGTCATTGTTGGGAAGGAGTGAAGGGACGGAAAACAAGTGGTGGAGTCGGGAGTGGAGAAGAGCAAAAACGGTGCGTACCGCCCAAAAGTTCGGATATAATGGCGAACAAACGCAAATGCGCTTCAAGGCAACACCGGCATTTTCTCCAGCGATGAATCGTTATACATATATATATATATATATATTGTCGCCTCTCCTCCATTACACCTCACACACATGCACACATACACACAGAGGTCAGCAGTCCCACACGCGCGCAGAGCCGCACTCCTGCGTCCGCCGCCTCGCACCACGGCAGGGACCTCGCCGCCCAGGAGGAGCCCCCCCTCACCCACCTGCCGTCGAGCCGGGCCACGCGTCTTGCAGGTCCTCCGCGGGTCCTTCCCTGCACCCCTTCCTCGCATACGGGTGGCACCATCGGCGCCTCACCGACACGGGCGGGCGGCACGCTTTCATCCCAGCGGTCCGTGGTCATGGCGCTGCTCGAGGGCAGAAGCGGCAACCGCTGTTGCGCGGGTGGTGGTGGGTCTAGGTGCATGCAGATGGGCGGGGGAGGGGGGGGGAAGAGGCACAAGGAGCAAGTGGGCCGGCCTCAGGCCAGCGCCCTCTGCTACACGGGGGTGCCCTGCCTGTGCGTCATACGCCCTCCTCAGTCACCACAACCCGCGTCATTCGGTAATATGGCATGAGGGATCAGCACATTGGGGTCTGGTTATGCTGAGGGAGACCGAGAAGGAAAAAAAAGAAAGACGGGTGCAACTCAGCAGTCACCTATTTCCTACTCGTTCACTGCTGTGCGTTGGAGTCTCAACGGTTTAGGCACACTCGTGCCCTCAAGTGACATACATGGGACTGCCGTGCAGTGCGTCACTTGTTTGTCGTTTCAGGATACGCTAAGCGAGCTAGAGTGTGGCAGTAAAAAAGCAGAGTGGCCATCTGAGTGTGCATTCGCCTGGTAAGAATCGATCACAGGTATACACGCATACGCACAGCATGGAGCTCCCATCCTTAGTATAGTGGAGAGGAAAGAGTAGGGAATAGGGGGAACGACTTGCTTAGTTCCGTTCGTTTTTGGCATTACATACCCACTACAATGCGCACGCCGCATCTCAGTGAACTGCACAGCCATGAGTTTCATGGAAGGAGGAAGAGGAAGAATAGCAAAATAGTAAGACATACCCAAACAAAAAAAAATAATGCTGTATGTTTGTAGCACGATAAAGCCACACCCTCTCAAAAAAAAAAAAAAGAGAAGCACCTCGGTGATGTACCAAATCATTTCGAATGAATTCACTGCATGTGTGTCTGATCTGACAGTGCATCAGTTCGCTGCCTAGACCAACAAAAGTTGCATTGCCTGCATCACCACGCTCGCTTGATAACGTACGAGAACTCAAAAGTTTCTCCTCCGCTGCCACACGTCAGCTGCTCTCTGTCTCCCTAGCTATTCTCATGGCGGCAGTCGGTGAGGCAGGTCAAGGCGACCTGGTGCTTAAAGTGGCATACTGCTTTTGCGCCCTCAGCACAGCAGCAAGTTCCGGGTTATTGAGTATTTTGGTGTCGAGGGGCAAGGGTCCGGAGAGTTTCTCTATCAACTGCAGTGTGTCTGCTGCGATGCCCACTATGGAGCCGCGCGGTGACGCCGTCATGTAGCTCGAGCGGTACAACACTGGGCTAAACAACGGGACATCCGTGCATGTCGAATGCCCAGTGCAACAATAGTCCTTTATCGTGTACCACGACAGCTTCAACTCATTCAGCTTCGCATCAGCGGCCGCCACAAGCGCGGCTTCCTCGGCCGTGCGCTCTTGTGCATCGACAATGGCCTTGACTTTCGCGAAGAACGAGTACTGCTCTTTGTTTCGCATCCACTCCTCCGAGAAAATCTGCAGCGTAGGTGTGATGAAGTGGCGCGGATGCTCCTTGTGAGTAAGCTTGTCGTAGAACATTGTCTTTAGCAGCGGTACCATCCATGGGTCGTAGACGACGACGCTCGCGATGCCGCTCACTCTTTTCGCTTCACTCGTGTCTTGCGTGTCACCCAGGGCAGCCGCCAGACATGTCGCACCGCCAAACGAATGCCCAACGAGGTGAATGCTCGGTGCCATAGCGACGTACTTATCAACCGTTGCCTGATCGTACCCCAGGGCGAGCAGTAGCTCTCCGCTGCAGATGCGCTTCATCGTGTTGAACGTCTCTCGGATACGAACCTCTAGCTGCGGCGCGCGATCCTCGGTGGTCCAGCCCACCTGGGTATTCAGTGGAATACGAATATCCCCTCCAGCGTCCCGGCAGTAAGCAGCGCTACCGTCCATGTGTGTCATGGCAAACACAACGGCTCCGCGCACAGCGAAGTCCATTAGCAGCGTGCTGTAGAGGTGCGGAAATCCGCCAAGACCGTGGCTGAACACGACCATTGGCCGTGGGGCCCCATTGCGCTGGAAGAGTGGCGCCGGCTCCGCGTTGGGCCGCATTTTCGTGCGTAAAAGGCAAATGTCCTTCACCAGTACGTAGGGAAGCTTAGCGTACCTCGCCAACCCCACCAGGTAGCCACGCTCGCCAAACGGAAGGTACTCGATTCCGCCCCGCGGCGTGCCGCTAGTTGTCGGGTAAACAACTGTGACAGGGGGCTTCATGGCACCGCGCTCACCACGCACTTCGCGCACGCCTACATTAAAGCGCCCCCCAAGCGGGGTAAAGCACTTCAAAGGTTGAACATAGAAAGCGAGACAGCTCATAAGTGCACCTACACAGGTGATCATGAGGGATGTCTTCCAGGGTACCCCAAGCGTCAGCGCGAGGCATGACAGCAGTGCCGAGGAGCCGGCCGGGAGGTAGTGAATAGACAAGATGTAGTCAGAGATTGGGGGCATGGTGAATTGTTCGTGTGGGCATCAGTGCCTGTACGTATCACAACGCGCAGGTATATATATATATATATGTATTGGTATCCGTGGGTGTCTCTAGACCGCTGTATAAGAGGGTAAAGGGTGAGACGGTGACCGCTTGCCTCGACACTTAGACAGAAAGAGAGCGAGCGCCGTGTGTGCGGGTGTATTACTCGCCGAGATGGAGTCAAATAAAAGAGAGAGTAGACGGCGCAACGACCTTCGCACCAAAGCAGGACAAAAGTAAACAGAGGCAAGAAGGCACAGAGAGAGAGAGAAGGTACAGCACAGATGGACCCCGTCGCTGCGCATGGCGACACCAAGTGCGTGGGAGGGAAGGTGAGGATCGTGCACAGAACGTTGTTCATGAGCTGCTTTTTATTTTATTTTTGCGTCCCTTCGCAGGCTCGGCACAATCGCACAGATGAGTCGAACCGCAAGGGTGAAAAGACGCATGACCAACGCCATACACGTCTCTGCAACTCAACTCTTGAAGGAGAGCGTAGTACATCAGCGCGAACTGCTCCTTATGGGCATGTTTGTTGTACATGGAAGCAGCAGATCTCTGTGGTGACAACGGAGCGATAAAAAAAGAGGAACATCACACAGGCACGCATGCCATACATCCATATAAGCACACGGCAGACTTCACTTGCTCGTCCGACGCTCCTTTCGGAAAGGCATAGTGCACGGTGAGCATACCGCCTTACAGGGGAGCAACTGGCTATAGAAATGGAATCCCGACGATGGTACATGCCATGTACTTCTTGTAAGTCTCTCCAAAGTAATCTGGTCGCTGCAGTGTGGCCTCCTCATATGCGATGCGGGATCGAAAGAAGTACCAGGTTACCACGGTGTGGACCACAGCAGAGACAGGGTTTGCCAGTATCCACTGCGCGCAGCAAGTGCGCCAAAACCATCCAAAGTAAGCTGGGTGGCGCAGATAGCGGTACAGGCCCTGCGTCACCAGCTGATGACTGGAGCGCCGTTCGTCCTCAATCATGAGGGAAAAGTTGGCGCCGCACTGCAGCATTGACATGACACGGATGCCGTAGAAAACAGCAACAAGAAGGGTGAAGAGGAGCGCCGAGGCACAGTTCACTCGTAAGAAAAAGCCGAGCAGTGGATGACGGGTGGGGTCGAGCTTCCACCCCTCAGGAATGGCGTACGCCTCCAGAAAAAATTCCAACAGCGCTGTGCCATTCGCAATGAGGTACGGTGTCGAGTGAAACACCATGAAGGCATCAGGGTGGGTGTCGTGAGGACGGGTGAACGCAGCTGCAAGGAACTCGAAAATGTGGAAGGCAAGATGCGCAACAAGGATGTACAATCCAAGAGCGAACAGGTTGTCGTTGTGCGTGTGCCATCCGTATGCGGTGAGAAGTACGCTTACCACGGTCAGCACACCCAGCGCGAAGGCGATTAAAGCCGTTTCCAATATGAGGTTGCGCCGCAGCTCACGATTAATACGTCTGATCTCGTTCGGCGTGCCCTCTTCCTGCCCCTGTTTACTCGAATAACTCATTTCTTAATTGCGTACTCGCCCTTGAAGTTGATGAGGCGACCGCGAATCAAGAAGAACCGACATGCGCACCGCCACAGAGAAGACAACAGGCGTATCCCCTCGCCAAGGCAGCAAGCGTTGCTGCCGTGTAAGAAGCAAATGCTTGATTGGGTTTACCCTAAAAAAAAAAAGTGACGTAGGGATGCAGTCGGCGTATGTGCAGCAACCACAGGATTGAAGGAGCGTGAAAAGAATCAAAAAGAGATCAACAAGCAAGTAAGACTCTCAGCCACCATAAGGGAGGAAGAACGTCGCAGTGGGTCGGCTTTAGCGGGTGGGTGAGTATGGCGCCACACCAGCAGATAGGCAACCTTGCTCTGTCTCATCCTGCTGCTCGTGACGAGAAGGCGAGTTCAACGCCGTCTTCACGGTGCTAATGGGCTAGAGCGCCGCGACAATTCACAAGCTAGCCAGGATCAGAGATTCTTTATTGGCTGTTGAATCGTGCTACCCTACTTGGAGCCAGCTTGCTTCTTCTTCGCTTGCTCGCTTTCCTTCCGTGATTTGTACTACACAGCAAAACAGACAGCCCGCTTCATAGGGAAAGGCAGACACGGGGAGCAGTTCCTACGCAGACAGCCATGCAAACAGGGAGGGGAGAGGGGGAAGCACAGCTACATAGAACAGGAAAGTGAGTCTGAAACGAGAGGGAATGGTGCTCGCATTCGGTTCTCCCATTAGTTCAGTTCACTGGGACGAGAGGAAAGCGAAGAGGTCAATCAGACACACACACACACACACACACACACACAAACATGGCGTTCAAGATGCGAGGCGTCAGGGAGGCGGCCGTAGGAGTCAGATCTTTGTTGGCAAAGAAACGGCACAGCGAGAGAGCAAGTGGCCACAACAGGGCACCTGCACACTCCCTCTCGCCCAGAAAAAACACATCCGCACGCAATGCAGCCTGAGTGGCTGTCCACTTGCCCAGATTAGTTGCGCCACTCATCGTGATCGTTACCCTTGCTCTCGTGGCCAAAGGCCCACTGGCCACGGTAAAACTCCTCAACTAACTCATCCGAGTAATCATGCACACCGCAGAAGGGCATGTAGACCGGCAGACCCTTCTGCCACATCCACCGCGAGAAGCCCGCCTCCTGCAAGGCGCGGCGCTCCGGATTGACGAGGATACCCGTTGTAGCAACCCACATCGGATCGCGTGTGTAGATGTTGCCGGCGTTCAGTGGCGACCACTCATTGTACTTGATATTGAACGGCATGGGAATGCCAAGGCGAGAGTTGTGGCCCCACTCACCACGCGCCTTCATCTGCGCCGGGGTATGCGCTGCGCCGCCCTGCATCCACTTCAGCCACACCGGGCTGGCGGCATGGGGAGACTGGCCGCGAAACCAGTGCGGGTCAGCCGGCTCGAGCATGCGTACAAAGAAGGTACCCTGTGCACGACGGCACTGCCAGTACTTGTTGCCGTTCTCATCTTTTCCAACAAAGATCTTCTCATCCTTGCGACGCCAGGACTCGCCAATGTAGTAGTGCTTCCGAAGAGCGCCAAAGAGGCCGAACATGCGGAAGTCGTGCATTATCCACCGCCAGCGAGCCCACGTGAAGGAGAGCCGCACGGGGTTGTCACCCTGGCGATGGTGGTGCCGCGGGAAGCTATGCGCATCATCGTGCGACTTGGTGTATACAAAGTTCTTCGAACCACACTTGGAAGACTTCACGGCCATCTCACCATACTTCGTAGCCATGGAGTTGGCACCATGTGCGCCGAAGGTGAAGATGCTGGTCATTTCCTGTGAAGGAACGGAACTAGTCGACGGAATTAGTCAGCGACTTCGGTGCAGGTCGGAAAATGGCCCGCGATGCTGTGAAGCGAGTGACAGGGAGAGCTGGAGGAAGCAGTGGGAAGGCAGATACTACGAAGTCGAGATGAAAGAGTTATGACGCAGAAAAAAAAAAGGGCGGGCAACAGAGAGGGTAACACACACAGGCACACACACACACACACACACACCTCTTCTAACCACAAGGTGTGAGTTGAAGCCGAGTATCGGGGGGGAGACTGATAGAGAAACTAAAGACACACGCTACTCTACAATCGTACAGTGAGCTACAGAGAAAGGGAAAAGCGGAGGAAGGAAAAAGGGAAGACAGAGTGCGAGGCACGGCACAAGAGCTCGACGTCGGCGGGGAGATCTCACCCCTTGCGCTTCTGTTCTCTAGTGGAGTGATAAGCACCGCCCCGCAGGGAAAAAAAAAAAAAACAAAATAAAAAGAGGTGGGATTCTCTGTGTGCCTATGGGTAGTGACTACCTAGCGAGTCGCAGAGGGATAGAGTGGACAGCGCACTCAGGTGAGCACGCCAGCATCCCTCACACACACACACACAGAGAAGAAAAGGGGGCCGGCAGGGTGGGGAAGGGGAAAGGGACTCCTTATCCAGAGTCAATCACCCCCTTTACGATGCCTACAACTCGTACTACAGAGGTTTCGCTCCAGTCAGAAGAGACCTCTGATGGGCTTTACAGACCTACGTGCGAGCAGCAAATATGTGCCGTGGCGCGAGGGATCAAATACACAAGAAAAAACCGAAAGCACAAAAGTGGGGTTCAAAAGCCTGGACACGCTTCTGACCGACTTGGGCGGGGGGGAGGGGGGGGGTTATGTGTTGGCGTCGTGCGTGCGTGTGTGCGCACGTGTAGCAGGCACAAAGAAAAGTGAGACGCAGAGAAGAAAGGACTAAGTACCGCACTGGACGAGAGCCAACGGAAGAACCAGGTCAAGGCAGCATGGCCTATGCACAGACACTGATGAGGGATTTGTTAACGCCAGAGCACGTAAAAATCATCCGCCGCTCACCAATGCATGAAGATGCTCGCGCTGCGATGACCGCTACCGCAGGCACAGGTGCGCTTGTTGTTTCATTTGCTTCCTTCTTTGGTTCGTAGAGACTGCCGTGTTGGCTAGAAAGGGATCGGAGCTCGAGAACTGGACCGACGCCTAGCTCGAGAGCCTGTGATAAAGTGTCGGGGGCGCATGGCAAACGCATCAGCCCAGATTTCTTGTGTTTGCTCTTGCTGCTGTCGCTGCTGTTAGTCGAGTTTAGGGGGTGGGGAATGTTGTAGGTGACTTAACCTGTCGCTCGCTCTCTCCATCTGCCGGATGATACAGAGAAAACGAAAAACAACAGCGACAGAAAGAGAGAGAGACAGACAGTAGGCACCGGATCAGGAGCAGCGAATACCCGGCAACTCGCCAAAGGGGCACAACGCCTTCTTCAGGCCGCGAGTGGCAAAAAAGAGGAAAAGGCAACACATCGCTCTCCACTACGCCCCACGCTCACGCTTGCGCCCGAGAAGAAGCTGCTTAATTCTCTCTTGTTCCTGCGTCGCCGGCACAACTTCGTCCATGATGAGTGGCTCCTTGCAGCCAGGACAGACCGCGCCGCCGTCATCCTCGTCGTCCAGGCTCCGCGTCTCGTCCAATGCCTCCTCAGCCATCTTGGTAAAGCAGCTGTGGCAGATGAGCCGGCCACAGCACGGCAACTTCATCGCCTCTCGGGCTAGGCCGTTGTGCACGGCGCAGCTAAAGGCCACATCGCTGGTGGGCTTCGTGGTTGATGATGTCGGTGCCGGCGATGCCTCGGCAGTGGAGGTCGAGGTATCGTTTACCTCTGCACGCTCGGTATCATTCCCTGGGCCTAGTGCCGTCTTGCACAGACCGTCGTCCTGTCCATTCTCACTGGACACGTCAGTGCCGATACCGGCGATAGAAATTGCAGCGAACACGGACGGGTCTACGCGACGCTTCACAAGACGGTGATCGCGCGTAATGAACTTCGGCGCTGGGTCGTCCATGGTGCACTCAACCAGCATGCTCTCCGGGATTCCCACCGGAAACGAAAGCACCTTCATTACCTTGCCGCCTTTGGCCGACGGGCAGTGCTGGATCAGGTGGCCGCCCTTGCCGCAGTTGTGGCAGATGTACCCCTTTGGCGGAGGTCGGAAGCTTTCCTCCATGCTGATGCGCATCGCGTCACCGCGGCCTCGACCACCGCCGAAGTAGAGCTCGCTCGCATCACCTCCACCCATACCACCACGACCACCGCCCATGCCCCTGTACCCACCGCGACCACCTCGGCGAAAGCGACTACTCACCTCGTCAATGCCTGTGTCAAGAGCGGCCTCCGCTTGCAGCTGCGCGAGTCGCTCTTCTTCTGTCAAGGTGTGCCCGTCACCGAAAGCGACTGAGCTACCAAATCCAGAGGAGTTAGGAATGCTGTCCAACGAGGACAGCGGCGGCGCGAACTTGGGACGTGTGAAGAAGAGCGGCTTGCCGCTGTGCGTCTGTCGTACTACATCCACGACCGCGTACGCTGGCAGATCCTCCTCCGGGTGCAGCAGTGCCGTGCTACCTGCGAGGAAGACATTTATCTCTTCCGGTGGAGCGCGCAGCTTCGCCGCAATCGCCTGCTGCGCATCGCGACAAGACATGACACTGCCCTCCATGTCGATAGTGCCAACATGATTGCTCGATTTGAGTCGAAATGTGATGGAAGCGACCATTATGACCTCCTTTGTCGTGCCTCCGTGCAGTGGCGAGATGGCAGAGGAATGGGGAGAAGTCACAGAGAGAGAGAGAGAGAGAGAGGCGAATAAGCAGCAGCAGAAAAAAGGGAAAAAAAAAGGTGCAACGTTACTGTGGAAGAGGGTGCGAGAACGCAAACAGGGGGGTGGGTGTGAGGGGCAGGACGGCCACACACAGTTGAGTAGATGAAGAAGGGAAAGCCGCACAGGGAGGCGGTGTTTAGGACCTCCAAAAGTACACGACGCACTGAAATAGATGTGAGAAGCAGAAAGAAGCAAATCCACCACAGAACTGCAATCTGTTTGGGGTAGAAGTGAGGGTACGGACTCTCCTACTCGCGTATCCGTCCTGGTGCCGCACCCCTCTACGAGAAGCCGCTTACGCCTTCCTCCTTTTTATCACTGTAGATGTGACTGAGGAGTTTCACTTTGTGGGGGCGCAGGGAGTGGGGAGTGGAGAAGCAGCGTATGGTGTGACGAAGAGAGAATCGGTAGTCTGATCGTACCAGTCGAGAAGAGCGCTGGAAAGGAAGCGGGAACACGTGCAGACGTAGGACAGTCCATGGCGACATTCGAGTACAGTGGACCCACCTATCCGGCTTCTCATGATGCGACTACAGCGCGACTCCTGTCTATTCCAGTGACACCTTGTGAAACTCCTTTGATGCACGACTCCAGCCCGAGCCACGCCACTTCAAACCGCTCACAGTCACCGACTTCTGGAAGGTGTGGATCAGAGCTTCAGAAGTCTCTTCGAAAACAGCCAATGCGAAGACATGCTCCGCCGTGCACGGTGCTCTTTGGGCCCCGCACAGTCTTCACTGTGCTTTGGTCTTGTGTTCAGCGTTGCCAATGAAAAGGCATCTCAGCTGTCAGTGACAAACTAAAAAGAGACTAAACGAAGGGAGAAGGTCGGGACGGGCAAAGAATAAGCAAATAAATACACGGCAGGAGAGCGCAAAACACACGTACAGCTGCGAACGGGGGGGCGGCTTCCTGCTGCCGCCGTACACGCGGGCAGTCGACACGAGGGTGACGCGAGAGAACGGCAGGCGTGTGGGGAAGAACGAAGGGCAACACGTGCACAGGGAGAGAGTCAGGGCACGACACAGGCGGCACACGCACGCAAAGAGAAAGACGGTGAAGCGCGGAAAAGGACGCTGCAACGGCGTCCTCACAACGTCCTTACAGAGGCGAACAAGAGGGTGGATTCAAGGTACATGCACAACGGCACAGCAGGACGAGCAGCCCATGAAATGAGAAACTAACAAAAGCTAAGACGCCGAGGAAGAAGCCAAGACAACCAGGCCGAAGCGGGAGAATAATAATAACAAAGAGCAGGGCAATTGAAAGTGAGGAGATTCAAACAGGCAAGTAGCGCCGGCCATACATCGAGTGTGTCCATCGACGCATACACGCTCCACTTGACAAAGCACAGGGTAATGAGGTGGACAGGTGTCAGACAAATGCTACGGCACCGATAGAATAAGAGTGGGAGGGGGGGGTGTAAAAATGTATTCGCGCATCAGTGAGAGACAAAAAGCGTGTTGATGCGACCGTCTAAACCGCCTCGTTGCCAGAGAAACACGCATAGTAGGAGAGAGGGAGGGGTGCAGCGTGCAGCGTACGACACAGCAGTAGTGACACACAAACGCCCGTGGCTACGTGGGTGGTGCAAAGGAATAATGTCAAACACTTCGAACAAAGCTCACATCCGCAAAGCAACCGCGACCGTGGACGTCCCTGCTCGCAGTACGCAATGTCGTTGTCGAAGTCAAACACACCGGATTCTGGGGAGAGACGCGACACCCAGCAGTGAGAGAGCAGGAGTCGCGTCAGTGTGCCGTCGCCGACAAGGAGGTCATGGCAGCGTGCGACGATTGGCGGTCGATTCGCGATTTGTGGCGACTCCACCTAACCGGAGGACGCCGCCTGCAGTTTCCTACTTACAGGCAGCGGGGCGAGTCGTTCATCATGCCACCCGCTTCTTGGGTCATGCTCAGATCGAAATACACCAAAGCAACGGGCGACTTGCTGTTCCACACCCCAACAGCGGGGATACGAAGAGGAATACTTCCTCCAAACGACGTGGAGGCCTCGCAGATACTGGCGTATTGTCTTGTGAGCGTCACACAACCTTGAGGACTTCAGTACACTGCGTTCACAGCTTTGTCTGCGAAACATGGCCAAGGACCGTTGCCGGCGGCCTTGTCCTTTGTGCTCTGGCAAGGGCAAATAAGAACGGCAGTTTCACACGCGAGCACTGCAGGCAGTCATGCATACAGGAGTGGCATATGCGCGCGCTGAGCTCTGCGAGCTAGTGCTGCTCGCGCCGAAAAGCGAAAACACATCAGCACACGGGGAAAAGAGACAGCCTCCGTCAAGCAGAGGTCGCCGTATGCTCTTCATGAAACGAACAAACACTACCAGGCGCGGGTGTGTGCCTATGTTTGTGTGTATGGGGGAGGGATGTCAAGATGAGGAGAGGGCATATGGCGCACAAAGAAAGAAACGTTGAGTCCAACTAAAGAGGGAATGAGTAGCTCAGCAGCGTCACGCGCTGTAAACGAGCGGCTGCCTTCTCACAAGACGAGACTGGATCAAGCGGCAGAGGCGTCGACATTCAGAACGGAAAGAACAGGTGCGCATCGTCCCTCGACGGAACGTTATCGAACCAGAAGCGACGCACGCCGTGTCTCTCAAGAGGCACCACCGCTTCTTTGTTTCACTCCAGCGAGCGGAGAGCAGCATTTCAGCGCATCCATCCTCTGAGACACCACAAGCACTTTAGTCGTCCCATTGTGTTTTGCGTCAGTGTCTTGTTTTTCGTCCTACGGCAGTACGGGGGAATGGAGTCGTCGCCGTGGCTGTTTTTCTACCATCACACGACGACGAGTCATTTTGCAAGGTGAATCGGCACAGCTGCGTCCCGAGTAGATACACGTGTGCGATGCTTTGATGAACGCTTGGGTTTCTCATTTTTCTTATAGTTGCCTTTCTGCCACGAGCATGTCAACAATCACACGCACACAGCCATACCTCGCCTATACCTCTGCTCTGCCACGGCTATGTCAAGGAACCGGGTCGAGCAGCATCGTGTTGCGTTCTTCAGTCCCCCCCCTCCCTCCCTGCAATGCCCTGGCATAGCGAACAGGGCGAGGGGCGAAACGTTACGCCCGGCCTCGCAGGAGCGCAGCATAGGCGGAGAAGCCGCAGGTGGGTGCGGGCGTTGGATGAACTCTCGACACAACTCGTAGTGAGCTGGTGCAATCGGGAGTATAACCAAGCGCGTCGTCGGCACAGCACTAACCAGGACTCGACCCTCCGACACCAAGCAATCCACAGAGTCCTACCCGAGGACACACGGCGGCGGGTTCTTGGCTTCCCCACATCCCGCAGTGTGAGGCGCTAGAGTCTGACACCACGCACGAGGAGGGGTGGCGAGGACCATGAGGGGTGCCATGACGTACAGGAACACGAACGCCCTCCCCAAGAAAAACGCACGCACACGTCCCTGTGCAGAAAGCCACTCCCCGCTGATGCGAGAATGACGACAGGGAAGCAGGAACAGAGGCGGAGGGCACACTACTGCACAAACCCGCATTCGCCCCCTACCCTCACACGATAAGGCAATGCGAGTGCCACGTGCCTTGCGTTGGCAATCTGCGAAAGTGCTTGGAGTCCTTCCCCAGAACGTACGCCCGCGAGAAAGGGGACCCACTAGAGAAGACTCAGCAGTCACGATTCGATTATTATGGAACGGTGGACCAAGTGAGAATCCATACAAACCCTACCCCAGTGTGCCAAGCATACTTCCTCCTCCCTCTAGGCCAAGGTCGCGCAGACAGTCACCCTGCATTCCGCTACTGTTGAATTTCAAGACACACAGTGGCCGTCTCTACGTCCACCTCGTCCACAGTGTCATCGCCGTCGTCGACGGAAACTGTCACGGATAGGTCACAGAACTGTACGCGGCTCTGCCAAAATGGTGCTGGTAGCGTGCCGCCTGCCTCAATCACCTTCTGCTCCTCAATCACCTTCATGAGAGACTCGTTCGTCTTTGGGTGGCTGGGGCGGCCGTTCCACAGCATACCCTTGCCAACACCGATCCCGTCCACCTCGTACGCGTAGTCAATACCATCAGGAAGGGTCTTATTCAGCGCAGCTTCAAACTTCGTTGCAAACTCCTTTACCGTGGTCGCCGCTGTGATAGGGATGCGAATCATATCATACTTGGTGAACCCCTCCGGCACGCGAATGATCTTCTTCTTGTACGTGTAATCCTGCTCTGGGATGTAGGTGGCCACCACCTTGGTGAGGTTCTTGATGGGCAGGTCGCGTTCAAAGAGAACGTAGTTGTTTGTGCCCACGTCTAGCATACCGTTGCGCAGCACTGAGACGTCCTTCTCCTGCAAGACCTTAAAGAGCTCAATGAGCCCCAAGCCCGTCACGGCGGAAGTTGTGGTCGCGATGGCAGGGATAATCTTCCCAGCAACAAGCTTCACTTTCATCCGATCCTGCGTTGGGATTCCGTAGTTCTCAGCGCGGAGGTTGCTGGCTGCAGCTACAAAGTCAATTTGGAAATTATCGTCGTCGTCCTTCTCGAACTCCAGCGCGGCCGCCTTGCTGCCTTTGCACTTGGACGCCAGGGCGGCAACGTCCGCCAGTAACCCGTGCAGCTCGGCCTCGGCCTCCTCCGTAGACGTTTGTTTGCCCTCCTGCACATCGGCGGCCAAGTCGTCGTCGAGGTTGTCGACGGAGCCTGCCACGTACGCTGGTATCGTCAGCTTGCTCACCTCTGCCTGAATCCACTCGTCCGTACGGTACTCCTGCATCCAGCGGCTCTTCTCATAGTTGAAGCGCGCCTCGTGCTTCGGCGGGTGCACTCCAAACATGCACGCGTACAGGTTGATAGTCGCCACCAGGAAGTTCTTTGCGTCTAGATTCTTCGAAATCCCAGCGGTCGACGTTTCGAGCGCCGATGGATACTTGCGATGACCACTCCAGAAATCCTCGCCGTTCTTCCTCTTGGCGCCGCGCGGGAAGGCCGCCTGAAGGTCGAGAATTCGGTCGCGGAACATCTTGAAGAGCTGTTCCCAGCCAAGCGCGGCGCACTTGTCCATCGTCGGGCCATCGGCAAGAATTGTCAGCGTTCGCTTCAGCAGTTTGAGCGGGCCCATGTTCTTCTCAATAAGGCTACGCCGCTCCCCAGCGCTCGAGCCACTAGCCACCTCGTGGTAGATGCGCTGGGTGAAGGCGGCAGGGTCCTCGATGATCTGCTGCGCCGTCTGCATTGGCGACACGAACATGTCATCAAACTGCGCCCGGGCCCACTCTATGCAGTGGTCGTAGATGTACGGGAAATTGCGCAGTGTGCACATAGGTATGCCGCCCGTTTGATCTGGCGCGCCGCCGTCGGCGTACGACGTCGTCCTGCCTGGTACGATAATATCAACGTTGCCGCCGGTACCCATGGTGCCCGCCTCAAGGAGTACCTTCTGGAAGCGAACGCACTGCTGGTCGACATAGAGACGGGCTTCTATGTTGTCCAGCGCGTTGACCACAACGTTCAGCGACTGCCAGAATGGGTCGGGGTAGAGGTGCTCAGTGGTCAGACCAATGAAGTCCTGGCGAGCGTCCACCTTGACCTCAGGGTTCATCTGCCGCATACGGGCGGCCGCAGCCGCCGATTTGGACTGCCCGACGTTTTCCTCGCGGAAGAGAAACTGCCGACTGAGGTTTGACACCTCGATGCGGTCGTTGTCGGTCACGATGAGAGAGCCGTTGGGGCCGCAGGTGATGCCGCAGAGCGCGAAGTTCTTGATGTTCTCGCAGCCGAGTGCGCCGCACCCGACCATGAAGAGACGCAGGTTCCCGAGCCGTTGCTGGAAGTCTTTGCCAAAGATGGAGATGATGTGATCGTACCGCGAGTTCATCGGACGGAACTCGTCGCTGCTGTAGTTAGGACATTGGGGCTGCACAGCTGCACAAGAGAGGTGGAACCACTGGTGGATGGGGGAATATTTGCCGGTAATCTTCACAATCTCCTGGGCTACGACAGCACCAAAGAAGGAGGCAAGGGGTTGCAGCTCAGCGCGGGCGAGCAGAGCATCTGCCAAGACGGCCCTTTCATCTAGGTTGTCGAGCACCATCGGCACCGGCACTGGCGGCGGCGGCAACTTGTAGGGGAACTCCGCCTTGCTGGGTTTGCCAGTGACACGCTGCTCCGGTGGCACGGGCATCGCCTTATTGTCCTCCAGGATCTTCTTCGCCAGCTCAACTACCGCAGCGGCCTGCGCTGCGTTGTGAAGCTCAGGCAGCTGCCCCCCATGCGAGTCGGCGTACTGAAGCAGCGCATGCAACGTCAGATGGGTCAGCGACTCTTCGGAGTTGTCCATCATCGGGCTCACTGGGATGAAGGCCCCTGGCGCCGGCAGCGCTTCACTTAGGGGGCGGAAGGCAAGTGTCGTTACCTCTTTCAACTCATGAAGAAACCCGCCTGTCTGATATGGGCTGTACCCCTGCGTCTCAAACGCCGGATACACGCGTACAGTATCCCGTGGGTCCGAGGGGCAGACGATGGCGTCGTATACCTGACCATTCACAGAGGTGCCGTCTGGTTGGAGAAGCCCCTGTACTTCGCTCAGCTTTATCTGTGTATAGTCGCGTAAGGCGCCAGGCGTCTGCCCTTCGGGCGTCTCGTAGCGGATGCGTGTATACAACTCACCTGTCTTGTCACGAAGCGTCGCCACTTCCGTGATGAGCTTCTGTAGCATGGGCCGCCCGTCGGCGTCCCTGACAACGAAGTAAGGACCGTGGTCGGCAAACACGGACCCCATTGTGCCCATCTGAAGCGCCAGCACAAATGAGATGGTCGGCACGTGATTGTGGCAGAAAGTGTTCCATTTCTTCAGCGTCGTGAGGCTGAGATCTGGCGCCGCGGCTGTGAAGATGAGAGCGACGTTGTCTGCGACGGTGGCCTCTGCCAACTCTGTCAGTACTCGCACGCGCGTGTTGGGGTTCAGCTCAGAAATATAAGCAGCAGACAGCTCCGCCATCGTCTTGCCTGATGCCATGGACTGCGGTGTGACGGCAAAATTCACACCCATGTCCTGCACCGTCGGCATGCGAGGGTCATAGAAGCGGATAGTGTGAATGCCAGCAAGTGCTAGGTTCTTCGCGATCTCGATCCCAACGCCACCGCACCCCACAATAATCACCTTGAAGGAGATTAGCTTTGCCATGGTCTCGAGGCCATAGGTGCCGATGGTGCGGCTCTGTTGGTCCAGATACTTCTGGTTGATCGACGTTCCGCTCTCAGGCTCCATTTTTTTTTCGTTGGAGGAGGGCGGCGTTCTGAGTTGGGGTAACTTAAAGCTCTGCGTGAGTGTATAAGTGAAAGGAAACGCAGGGGACACGTGTCCGTTGCTGTGCACTTGACACAGGCGAGAGGGAGATGGGAAAAGGGGAAAAGAGTGGCACTCGCACGCGTAAACAACAACACGTGTGTTCGAGAGTAGCGCGTATGTAGTTTGTGTGATTTTTTTCTTCGCTTTCCCTGCACTGTCGTCAACGCACCGTGACTTTAGAGCTGGTCCCACTTGCGAGAAGAACACGAGGAAAAAGGCTGAGTAGCTGTGCGCGAAGTAAACAATACACACACACACGCAAAAGAGAAAATAATGAACAAAAAGAGAGCGCAGATAGAGAAAGAGGGAAAAACACAAAGTGCACCGATACAGCAACCGCTGAAGAGCCACCCCGGGAAGCCTCTCCAGAGACAGTGAGGTAAAGAGCAAGGCACGTAGAGAAGAGGAAGGTGTGTGGAATTTGTGTGCAGGTCGTGCTGAAGGATCTTAGGGCGCACTGGACAGATGGCAATGCGATCGCGGGTTTGCACAGCAACTCCCTTCTCTCTCTTCCTTCAGATAGAAAGTCAGCCGGTGACGGCAAAATAGCAGCTACACAAACCAGTGAGTGGCAACTTGTGTGTAAGACCGTCGGGTCCGAAGCTGGGCGTACCAGCGAGAGTGTCTGTACGTTAGGAGATGGATATTGGTGGTCGAGCGGGGTGGGAAACTGTCGTGCGTGCACGTGTGCGGCGTGTACGATATAGAGAGCAGGCGGAGAGAAGCAAGACTCAATAAGAGAAACTACGAAAAAGAGCTCACAGTGACATGCTCAAGAAAGAGGCACAGCAGTCCAACAGCGAGAACAATGCAAAGAAGCGGATGTAAAGACAGAGAGGGAGAGGGATTTTTCAGAGAAGATAGAAGAAGGTTGTCCGCAGAGGAGTGTCTGTGTGTCTGCCTACACATCGGGTGTGTTGCGTCTATGCGCCACAAGAGCCAACGAGTCCTTTCATGATCAAAGGAGTAGGCTCGTGTCGTCAAGTAGGAGAGAGAGGCAGACTGTCAGTGGGGCGCACACACCTGCGTATCTCTTCACATGTGTGGCTTAGCTAGTCTGCGCAAGGTCACTCTTGTCGTGTACATGCTTGTGGTGCCTTCAGTTTTTGATAATTTATACGTTGCTTTCCGCTCTCTTTTCGCACCATCGCGTTGGCAAGGCTGCGCCTTCTGCGCGGTTTGCTCATTCCCTTTGGCGAAAGGGGAGGGAGGCGTCGCCAGTGTTCCTGAACGCTCTTCGGCGAGTCATCATGGGTACCGTAACAAGACACATCTACCGTCACAGAACATGCAGCAATGCCCACACTATTACCCAATAAGGAGAGAGAAGAGCCTTGCTGCTCGACCCCTCCTCCTCTCGCACAAAGCTGCGCAACTACAAGGAAACAATAACCCCCAGCGAGGACGCATCATCAACGTTCTCCAAGGCCTCCTTAGAGCAGTCCGTTCTCCAAGTGGTGCAGCACTGCGCACCGTGTTCCGAAACATACAAAAAGACGCTGAGACGATACTCGAACTTCCACAATGACGGTGACGCATCACCTACAGAGGTGTGCTATTGCCTAGGCCGCTCTATGGCTTTGCTCTCCTCCTCCCCCCCCCGCCAACATACACACACATACACACAGAGTTCTACGCCTTAGCCGATGTTGGGGACGCAAGAGAGAGCTGTATCTTAAAGTGTCGCTTGCAGGAAGCCACAGGCTTCGACGTCGTCCGATTGGTAAAGTAAAAGATATTTTGCACCATCGTCTGGTCGCCATCCTGAAACTGGTACCAGACACGCTCAATTCCCTCTCGCACCTCCGTTTCCACGTACAGCTCTCGCCCGCCCGACAAGATGCACGAACGAGACCTCACACAGCCGCGCGAGATGCTCTCCCACGTCCACTCCGTTCCGTCGAGCGCGATGATGAAGTGGCGGCGCTCTAGCATGGTCGCTTCATCAATCACGATCTTCTTGCTCTCGTGATTCACGTGAACGACCCATGTCGGCACCGTGTTGTTTCTCACGCTGCGGAGCAAAACATTAACGCCCTGCTCAAGCAACACGGCGTTCATACTACCCTCCGTTTCCTCCGGGTCCATGATCCAGGTGCCAGTCATGAGTGCCTTAATCTGCGCCACCTCCAATGTGGACGGCGGTTGCAGCAGTAGACTACGTGCCGGATGCGCGAAGACGCAGCTGTCAGCTACGTCGGAGTTGACCAGATAGGGCACCGGCACCGCAATATCCAAGGCCTGCGCCTGCTTCTGGATCCAGGTGGCGCACTTTGCGTGAGTCACATCACACAGCTCTTGCATCATGAACGCGCGAAGCGTTAGAGTCCGGTAGTTGATGGCGCTAGCACCGTAAAAGGTCATCCATCGGTTGTAACACCACTGCAACGCTCTCTTCACCTGCTCCACCTCCTGAGGATGATGAAAGATGAAGCCGTACGTGCCGAAGAGCGCCGCCAGCAACACCTGTTGAGAGGGGGTCAACGCGAACTGCTGCGTCTTGAGGGCTTCTTTGAGCCCACTCAACGCGACTACGCCAGGACCGTCGGCGATCGCCTCCCACGACTCCATGGCTGCCACCTCTGCCCGTTTCATCGCGTTAGACCCGATGCTGTGCAGCATGGCAAAGAGATTGCTTTCCTGTAGCTTGCCGCGACCGCGGCTCGTCACGAAGCCGTCCCCGCTCACCTCTGTGACGCTGCCGTCGGCTTTGATTACGTTGCCTCTCACTTTCACGGCACCCTCCCACACGCTGGGCTGCGCAAGCCACGTGATCATCTCTTGATTCGCCAGTGTTGCCACCAGGCGTAGCTCAATGCGGCAACCATCGTGCGTTGGGCACTCGACGCGCCACCGCGTCGGGTACACGACGCCGGTTTCACTGCTCATGTAGGATTCGTCTGTCTCATCGATCATGGTGACGCCACTCGTGTGCTGGATAGCCTCCTTGCTCACCGCAGAGTGCACGGTGGCGTAGCATTTCGTGACGGTGCCCGTCTCCGCTGTCATGAAACGGGTAATGCTAACGCATTGGGCCTCCTCGTCGTATAGGCGAATGAGGCAGTGGTCGTGCAACGTGTGCTCCGTCTCCTCGGCAATGCGGCGGTTGCGAAGGGCTTGCACGATGCGCGCCTCTTCCATGCTGCGCGGCACCACCCCACCGAAGCTGTGTTCCATCCAAACACTACCACGAGTTACCTCCAAGTCGCGTGCCAGTTCGAGATTGTCTGACGCGCGTGTCACTCGCAGCGAGCCACTGAGCAGCCGAGTGTGGTGAAGGCAGTACGAGAACTCGTCGTCCTCCCAGTTGCCGGTGGAGACAACGCCATGTATGCCATCGAGTGCTGGCGGAACACTACGAGGCATGAACGTCAGATCAACAACGGCGCGCACCTCACGCGACAAGTCATTTTCCTCATGCTCGTTGCTTACGCCTTCGAGGTGGAGGCTGTACTTCGGGATGCGCAGCTGAGGTGCGCGACCCGCCGCGGACACGGTCGACTTTAGAGTATTCTTTCCGTATTGGACATCGAGCTCCGTCAGCCGTGTCGAAGCACCTTCGTCCAGCAGCTGGTCCGGCAGCACCAAATGCTCCCTACTAAACTGCTCCAGCACCGCCTGAAGCATAACAGGCTTATTTCGTATTGTCTTCTTGGCGATGAGCATCGAGAAGAGTGCCGGTGCACGGTCGCCTGAGGCGCAGAAACGGTAATACTTTTTGGTCTCGTGGTCCGTGATGGACCAGTTCACCACGCGTGCGTGGGTCAGCAGAGAGTCTTCCTTTGGCGGGTCGACATCACTGACGACGGCCATGGAGTGGAAGGTGGCGCAGAGAGCAAAGCGGTTTTGGGCCCCAAAGCGACTGCGCACCGTCCAGCGCTCTGTATGGCAATGCTCGTGTGCGCGATCGTGATCAAACAGCATCGACCACAGCGCGCTTGCCGACACTGACGGGTCTTTGCCACCGTCATTGCTAAGGTTAAATTGCGGCCACGAGTTGCGCAGACGCTCTTTCAGTGACTTCTCCTCCACAGACTCGTCCTCTAAACGTTGCCGCTGCGTCGGTGGCTCAACGACGGTCTCTCCGGCGGGAAAGTGCATTATTCCACCGATAATGCGCCGAGATATCGTGTCAGCAACTTGCGCCTACTCACCTGCTGTAGTTGGAGTCGTATCCTTCTTGCTCCCTCAGATAGACAGTTGACAGTGCCTCTCGTATGCCATGTCCACAGGAGCGATTAAGATGGCCTTGCCTCCGTCTCTGAGAAGTGCTGAGATCACAGAGCGCACGCAGGCACAACCCTTCGCGGCGTGTCAAGACGTGGACCTTTTTCTCTCCTTGGCAAGACCAAAAAATTAAGGCGATGTCCTCGTACGTTGGGGGTGGGAAAAGGGTCACAACAGAAGAGCAGCGGTAGCTCACGAGGGATGAGTGATGTATTAGACAGGTAAGAAGAACAGGAAGCCTTCTTAGCGCACGCTCACGCGTGCGTAGCTTGTTTTGGTGGTCGGTATCGGGGAGCGGTTAGGGGAGGATGGGGAGAAGCATGGTGGAGAGAGGAAAATGTAAGCGCTTTCGTCGATGGCATTGTTTGCTGTGATTGCTCCTTCTCAAAGCTCAGTATATCCTTCGTTTTCCGATATGGTCACTGTAGGCGAAACGACGCGCAGGCGACTGAAGTGAATGGGCTGATTAAGGCCTTCTGCTTTTTGTTGTTGGTGTTTTCCTCTTCGGTAAGCATGACTGCTCTCCTCGGTTCGTCGCCTCTGCGGTGTGGGCAAAGCGAGAACCAGCACACACACGCACACACACACACATGCATGAAAACACCAATGCAAAGAGGGAGATATCAATAAATAAAGGTGAGGCAACGACAGCGGTAGGGGGAAACAATACGAGCAAAATCTGTAACATCGTGAGGTGCATTACTGTGTTGAGCAGAGTTCAAGTAACATCAACGCCAGATCACGGCGCACTCATCGGGGCGTGGTCTGGTCACGTTGGAAAGCAACTTCCACTCGCACAACCATGGCCCTTCCGTCGCCTTAGCGACAGTCCGTCTTTTCTTGTCCTGTCGAAGGTAAAGAAAATTCCCACTCACAATGGCTGGCGAGAATCAGAGACATGCGCATGCGCCCTGTGGTTTGACCGAAGTCTTCTCCTTCCCACCATTTCGCCTGCATCACTCACCTCGGGGTTTTTTTGTCTCATCTCTATTTCACCGGTGAAAAATGGTGCGACTTCCTCGAGTCTGGTCACACTGCACCCCATCCTCAACCTCTCCCTTGCCCACAGGCTCTGTATGTGGGCCTCTCGCTGTATTAAATATGGTATTATTACTTCGCCAGCACACCACACGCATGCGCACATATGCCCCTCTCCTCTTCTGTGCGAATTATTACACTCTCTGTCGCGCATGCGAACAAAGCATCACTGTGGGGTGAGGAAGAAAACTCTCTCAAGAGAGAAGAGAAGGAGAGAAGAGGCACGAGCCGAAAGAAAAAGTTGAAGTGAAGGGAGGAGGCGGTGACGGAGGATAAAATTTGACAAGTCAAGAAGCGTTCCTGTTGTGCTCTCCCTTCTCCTTTTTCCTCTGTTGTCAGAGGAATGACAGAACACAAGAAGGAAAGAAACGCCTCCGGCTGCTGAACGAGAGGCACAAATTAAAGAACAAAAAAATGGGAATGAACAATAACAAAGCCAAACGAGCACACACGAACACCGACACAGCGGGAGAAGCAAACGCGTGGGGCAATCCAGCATGGCTGCCTTCCAAGAAGGAAAGAATTACACATCTCCATTAATCAGTATACAGAAAGACACTTCAACACGAATTCGCGTTTCCTCTTTTCGTCTGTCAAAACAGCTCTCGCTTCCGCCTACGAACACCATTAAGCGTACACACACACACACACGCCCAGCTGCACAGCTGAGCGATTGAACCCTTCAAAGGAAAGAATCCATGGGAGGAGGAACACGTCATTGATACGAATAAACTGCGCCAAAGCCTCCACTCAGATTTTCCATGAGACCACACTTATTTAAATAGTTAACTTGTCTATTCTGCTTTACAACAGAAGGTCTACCCCACTCTACCCCTAGCCTGGCACAGGGCCCATCGCGTCTTGCAAAGCAGCTGTAGAGCCACATCACAACAATGCACCGACAGTGCCACCTGAGCACGACCCCTGCCTCAGACCTCGCCTTTCCCCTTCTTCCAAGGTCGCCTCACAGCCGCCTCCAACATGCCGGTTGCCTCCCGGTACATCCTCCTCGGGGTGGCTCAGGCTCCCCACGCGAGTAGGCAGGAGGAGACGCGTGAGATAAGTTCAACTCACGCTTATACTCTTCCCACTAAATGCGTAGTGCAAGCGTATTCAACGCCGCTGGTTGCTCCGACACACCGCCGTGCAGGACCTGACCGCCAGCACCAGCAGCGACGAGGTGCACCGGCCTCCCCTCATCAGAGGTGCTTAACATTGTGGCCACCAGGTGTGGTTCGGTCTTGGCAGGAATATTGGGGGGGGGGAGCTGCCTGGCTTCCTCACACAGAGTGAGGGGTGCGACACCCTGGTATACCACACACCGAGGCATCCCCTGACTTCAAGAGGGGAGTGTGACTGAGAGGAAGAAAAGATAAAGAGAAGCGTGGAGGAGGTGGTATCAAAGGTGCATGCACAGAGGTGAGCAGAAGTGCAGGAATTCGACAGAACTTTAGCACAAATCAAACGTGTAACTCCCGATTCCGACGCACAGGCCATGCACGGAGTGGGGAGCAAAGCTAGAGAGGAAAGGAAATCGATTTTCTTACGTTTCCGTGCATCCGCGTGCGTCGTCTATGCACTTCAACAATATAGGGAGAAAAGAGAAGGGGGGACAAACGCATCGGAGGTGGGCACAGGGTTCGAACCAAAGATGTAGACGACGAAAGAAAAAAAGGAGAGGTCAAAGGTATATAACAGCAGCACCATCCATTGCAATCAAGAATAGCGAACGCACAAGCTCGTTTTTTCTCCTTTTTTCGCGATGAGCGTGGCGGTGAGCAGCGCACGACTCATTGTGTTTTATTTGCTTCCAACACTGCCCCTGTTGGTGCTTTTCTCGTCAGCGAAGAAGTGCACACGGTGAGTTACAGAAAAATAAACTTTGAAGGAGCAAGAAGGGCGAGTTAGACATAAGAAAGGCAGAACATACTGCCGTACTGTAGAAGGGGGGGGGAGAGGTATGAGAGAGGGAAGGAAGAGAGCGTGAGGAAGGGGATCCGATGGCGCCATCACCACTACCGTTTCTGCACCCACCAGCTGCACTCGCCTATCCGTTGTCATAGAGGGTCTTTACATGTTTGTGCGTCCATCGCGCTCTCTCGTTAACTTCGAGCGGTGACACGTGCTCACAGAAAACAAAAGGAGGAGCAAGAAAAAAGAACAAAACCCATCCCCCTCGACCACGCGCGTGGTCCGCCTCGCTGCGCTAATCAGCAGGACAACAGATTCTATTGTGGTGAGAAACAGTGTATCATCCTCGTATACCGGACTATGCGTCTCTGTGGAGATGCAGGTCTGTTCATGTTGTGGCTTACGTGACGCACATCAAACAGTCGTACACAGACACACACACACACACTATATTCGAAGGCAACAGCGGCGGAGGAGGGCACGAGGTACAAGGAGAGGAGAAAAGGAAAGGAAAAAGGAGGCAGCATCGATAGGTAGCAAAGAACAGCAAAAGAGCCGCGCATGTCTTTTTTGTTGTTGTTGTTGCCAGCAGCGTTGTGGGCCTTTTTCTCTCTCTTTCCTTATTTTCTTGGGTGAACATGAAACGATCAAGGCGCTAGCGGAGGGAAATCAGAGAGCACAGCGAGCGGGGAGTAATCACGATACAAATAGTAGCCAATCACAAACAAAGAAACAAACACAGTAGAAGAAAAAAGAGAATGACGCATGCACTTCACTCTACTGATGCGCTATCATGTCGCTCCCCCGTGTCGTCTTCTCTCCGCTGTGTTCACACTTCTCCCAGCACAGGATAGCGATTGGATTGAGTACACAAGGAAGGCACAGGTAGAGGGCGATGAGATGGGGTAGGGCAACAGTAGCCCCTCGGGCACTTGCTCTTGACTCGTTGGCTTATAACTTCGCCCACTTCGACCGCTTCACGGCAGCGTTCCAGGCCTCCAGGCGTGCCTTGCGCACCTGCTTATCGGTCATGGTCGGACTCACCGTTTCACCACTCAGCTGCTCCTTGGCCGTCTTCTGGATCTCCTTGACAGACTTCCACACGCCGACGGCCAGACCAGCGCAAAGGGCGGCGCCAAGGGCGGTGGTCTCGGTGAGACGCGGCACGTAAAGATCCACACCCAGTATATCGGCCTGCATCTCCATGAGCAAGCGGCTACGCGTGAGGCCCCCGTCAACGCGCAGGCACTTGATCTCAACGCCGCTGTCCTCTTTCATAGCGAGCAGCACTGCGTTTACCTGCATCGAGATGGCCTCGAGGGCGGCGCGGATGATGTGAGACTTGTTTGTTTTGTATGTCATGCCCAAAAGGGTGCCACGAGCTGTCGGGTCCCAGTAAGGGGCGAGAAGCCCGCCAAAGGCCGGCACAAACACGACTCCGTCGGTGCCGCTTACTTGGCGGGCGATGTTATCGATCTCCCTCGGGTGACTGTAGAAGTTGAGGTTTGACCGCATCCACTCCATCGTGGCACCGGCGCCGGCAATGGAGCCCTCCAGGGCAAATTTGGCCGACTCCGTGCCCAGTTTGTAGGCGATAGTGCCGAGCAGACCATTCTTCGAGAACTGCGGCTCTGTTCCCACGTTCATGAGCATGAAGCAGCCCGTTCCATACGTGTTCTTGGCATCACCCTTGTGCAAACCCATGTGGCCAAATAAGGCGCTCTGCTGATCACCAATGCAGCCCGCCACGGGCGTCGGCACGCCGAGCGCGTCACGGATGCCGTAGTCGTTGGCCGTGACATCGCAGTATCGCTCGCTGTTGCTGCGAATCGCCGGCAGTGCCGTGCGCGGAATGTCAAGCTTCTCGCAGAGCTCGTCGCACCACTGCTGTGTGCTCAGATTCATGAGGAAGGTGCGGCTGGCATTCGACACATCCGTCACAAACACCTTGCCCTCACTCAGCTTCCACAGAAGCCATGACTCGATGGTGCCAAGGAGGAGCATGTTGCTCTTGCGCGCGGCGGCTACGGCCGGCACATTTTCCAGCATCCAGCGGAACTTGAAGGCAGTGAAGTAGGTGCTGACCGGCAGACCAGTGATATGGGCGGCGAAGTTGTGGTCGCCGCCACCAAAATCCTTCGCAATGCGGTTGCTCACCTCATAGGTACGCGCGTCACTCCACACGATGGCGTTGCAGAGCGGCTTCCCAGTCTGGCGGTCCCAGGCGACACCCGTCTCACGCTGGTTTGTGATCCCTATGGCTGACACCTTGTCAAACTTGGGGTCCTTTGCGCGCAGCTTCTTCACCGCCTCTGCGAGGCAGAGGCAGCAGTTCCTGTAGATTTCCTCCGGGTCGTGCTCCAGCCACCCAGGCTGTGGTGTGATCTGCTCGTGGGCAAGCTGGTGTTCCGAGAGAATGGAAAACTTTTCATCGAAGATGATGCACCGGCTGGAGGTGGTGCCCTGGTCAATAGAAGCAACGTATGGCATTTTTTCTGCCGTGTGTGTGTGTGTGTTGTGTTCGCTTTTCACAACTATAAAATGTTGAAGTACGAGCACTGGCTTCAGCTCGAAGTACAGGCGTAGGGTAGGGGCGTACGTGTCTGCCAACGTGCCTGTGCGTGTGAGGCAGCTTTCTTGGCTGTTTGAATAAGGAATACAAACAAACAAGAACGCCTGCGAAGAGACGGCAACGGGAGCGACTCACGGCAGAGGAGGCGATAACGAAAAAGGAAACACTAAGAGCGAGACTTAGGGGAAAAGCAGCGGCACAGGAAGACACAGAGGATGCGGGGTACTCGGCGTGGGTGGGTGTGCAGAGGAAGGCACAGAACGAAAACAAAAAGAAGAACAGAGGTGTGTGCCCACAGGAGAGTGCCGTACACGTGAGAGGGACAAAGGATAGGGAGGGGGAGTGAGAAGGCCGCTGAATGGGAGTTAATGATGCTCCCCCGTAGAGAGGTTTTTCTTTTCGGAGGTCATTGTTGGATGCCAAGGTAGACAAACATATACATATGGAGGTGAAGGTGTGAATGCGCGTGAGAGCAGTGGTGAGGAAGACAAGAGTAGTAGAAGAATGAGAAGTACTGTGCTCAATGAGGGAAAGTGTAAGAAGCCATGTAGAGAGCTGCTCTTCCTTGCTGCCGTTGCTGTGAACCGGTTCCCTTGGTGGAAACTTCATCCACTGCGAAGTGAGCACTGTAGTAGGAGCGGAAGCGTCACCCGAAGTGTCGAGTATCCACTGAGTCAGCAGTCCACCTGTGCCTCATGATGACAAAGACGCTTTGCGCTGGGTTTTCTTTTACGGGGTTGTACAATCATTGTATGACTCAGCTGGCGCGACAATGGGCCCTCCCCCTCTCACCAGAAGTTTCACTGAGAACGTACCCGTGGTGAACAGAGCAACACAGAGGTGAGACACAGGCAAATGGCACGCCACGCGACGGCAGAGGAGAGAGCACACGCTACCTTCCTCTACTCGAATCAGGTGTCCTCTCCCTCACCGTCGACCCAGCAGCTGCGATATCTTGCTCAAGCATACTAACCCAACACGAAGTGACTAGCTGATGGGGAAATGTGACAGCAGTGGGAAGCGACAAGAGCGTATTTTGGCAGGACCTGTGCGTTATCAGGCGCACGGCAAAGGTGAAAAGTCGCAAGCCCGAGAGCCACAGCAGTGTCAACGTGCTACACAATAATGGGCGCCTCTCTCTCTCTCTATCGCCGCCTACCACCCTTCGTGTAAGGCCATATCGACGTGCGAGGAGCCCACTCCTCTTGCTTGCTTGCACACTTCAAAAAAAAACAAAAGACCACCAAGTCGACTTCCAGCTCGAGGCATGCACAGCTCAATCAGTGTACCCTCTGTGGTGCATGTTCCACTCTCAGTGAAAGAGGCAGCAGAGGCACCACAGAGGGTCGCTTCCACGGTCAGGACACGG
Source organism: Leishmania braziliensis MHOM/BR/75/M2904 (assembly GCF_000002845.2). NCBI lineage: Eukaryota > Euglenozoa > Kinetoplastea > Trypanosomatida > Trypanosomatidae > Leishmania > Leishmania braziliensis. Next base: position 1,173,521 of record NC_009326.2, read on the forward strand.
TGCGTCATGAGTATTTGTCCGACTCAGTGTCGAATTTGTGTTAAACGTGGATCATCCCTTTAAGCGGTGCAAGCCAAGAGCTGAAGACGAGACACATGGTGTGCGCTTGCAAGCGCACCCGAGAAACTGCAAGCGCATACAAGAGAGCTGCAATCATTGCGATGGCATTGAATTGCGTTTAAGCCCCCGCAATTTTCCGCTTATCTCACGTGTACACCACGAAGAGCAGCGAGTGAGAGAGAGAGAGAGAGACAAGATGGCAATCATCTAGTTGATCACGGCTCATGTGCCTCGCTATGGGAAAAGAAGCCGAATTATCACCACACACATGTTTGCCACAAAGTGAGCCTGCCCCCACCATCCACTCAGAGTGCTGTCAGTGTACCCTCTGTGGTGCATGTTCCACTTTCAGTGAAAGAGGCAGCAGAGGCACCACAGAGGGTCGCTTCCACGGTCAGGACACGGTGCGTCATGAGTATTTGTCCGACTCAGTGTCGAATTTGTGTTAAACGTGGATCATCCCTCAGCACCATCTGTCGCAAGCAAATACATTCACCTTCACTTGTTACAAGGCGCATTCCTTCACACTGCAATACTCACGGTTGACGATGCACGTACCTAGTCACACTTCTTACGGCTAGCGTTTGAATGCAAAGTACAGCCAGAGCTGCTGCTATGATTGCCAAGCTGGTGTGACAGAAGTCTCTAAAGATGTGCCCCTCACCGCCAGCAGCATACGTAGCCCATCCCCTCTTCAGCACTTTCATTGAGAGCGTGGTAACGCCACTTTCGCTCTGGCTGCCGCATACGCGCCTCTCCGGCCCTCCTCTCTCTACACAAAACACACCGCTTCGGATTGGCAATTTGTTGTGGATGGGTGCAGGCCTTCTCGTGTGCTCTGCGGTCATACTGCTTACGGCTTGCGTTGTACGCCAAATGGCAATCAGCGATCTTTCTTGATGAGAAACAACAAAAGTGAGATTAAATCATGCAGGCACAAACCATCACACAGCCACAGCCACATCCACACACATGCACGACCACCCCAAGCTCGCACTAATATGCCGTGCTTCCTCTGATGAAGCACAGCCTCCTGCACGTGACGGCAATACTGAAAAAGTGCTTGCACACATCACACGCTAGACAGTCGTGTCATTCCTGAGCGGATGCCAAAAGGTCAGGTACGTAACACACGTATGACGTACGATTCTGCCCCCCCCCCCCCAATAGGCCACGAAATAAATATATGAAGATGGCAGAAACGACCACAGAAATCGACAGCGCACAAGAAAGAGAAGACGAGTTTTTCTTTCGTCGTTGCAGGGATGGGAGAATCGATTCCCATGGGACATGTACGGCGGCGGCAACAGAGGGAAAAGAGGCAGTCACGTCGTGAATGTCACTCACGAAAATCTGCATGGCTTGAAGAAGAGGCAGAGAGACAAACGAGCAACTCTCTGACCTGAACATGCCTCATCACTCCTGGATTCAAGAACTATGGCGGGCGCAGTGGGCTTCCATCCTAGCACGGGCACAATCTGCACCGTGTAATAGCAAGGAATTCAGTGATGCATTCCTTTTCTCTCCTCTTCGTTTTAGAGCGGGTCCATTTACCGTCAATTTACACTGAGCAGGGTGGCAGAAGAGAAGGGTAGTAGGGGAAGTCGGAAGGGAAAAAGAAACAGATGGATTTCGGAGCCTCGAACACGTGGCCGAAGCAACAGCGCAAATGCTCCAGCAGACCACACACACACCGCACACACCGTCGTCGTCGTCGTCGAATCAACAATGTCTTCACATTGAGCTTCCCTCGCACTTCACACAAGCAAAACGCTCATCTCTGGGCAAAACAAAACAAAACGAAAGACAAAGAAGGGTGGCCTCGTGAAGGTGAAGGCGAACACGCGCGCGTCTCGTGGCGTAGACAACCACACGCAGCACACGTGTAGAAAGCCGAGAACACATCCGCTGTGAGGCGCAAAAGAGGAATGCGCCTCACAGCTTCATGGATTCAAGCGGCACTGAAAGGTCCTTCACCGGCAGCTCACCACCCGTGAGAAGGGAGCGCTTCTGTAGTACCCTTTCCTTCAAGTCCTTCTCCCGTTGGGCCACCAGCAGTGGTTGAAGCTCAGACTTGCCAGTGACGGTGACGCGCTGGCACATGCCTGTCTGCCCAAAACGCAGGTTGCGCAGTGCCGCCAGGCACGTGGTTTTCGCCTTCGTCGAACCCTTGTCCATATCTGTGTACTCAATAAACGTCCACTTGGTCGTGCTAGGGCTGTTGGCCGCGATGCAACTCAGCCCCTTCGCCACGAGAGCGCCAGCGTAGCCGGCATCCGGTGCCGACCACGGCGCCTCTCGAATCGCCTGCTCCAGCTCCTTCTCAATAGCACCGTAATGGTGCGTGCGGCTCTCCGAGTTGAACTCACGCAAGATCGGGCACCGCTTTGAGATCTCCGCCTCCCTCATGTATTGGTGGCTGAAGCGTGTCGAAACGACCTTGCGCGACGCAACGGCCTCTGGGTCGTAGACAAACATGAACTCCCGAAAGTCCTCAAACTTTCGTTGCGTAGCACGGCGGTAGTATGACTCTTCGCGGATGCGGAGTGCATCGATCTGTTGCTCTCGAGAGTCTGGTAGTGCACTGTACTTTTCACTCAACGCCTTATCCACCTCCAGCGGCATCGAAGGGGGCAGACCCTCATCCATGTTCTTCAGCCGACGTCGCTTCTCGGTGAGCATGCAGTTGATCGTGTGGTAGCGCTCAACGCTGTAAAGCAGAACGAGCACCACCGTCCCAATCGAGATGGCAATCTCCGACCCCTTGAGAAACGCAACCAGTTCGTGAAAAAAACTACGCTTTACGCCCTGCTGTCGACGGTCGCGGTCCTCGGCGGCCCAGCGCTCCCGCTCCCGCTGCTCATTCGCCTTGCGCACCCGCTCGTTGCGCTCCGCCCAGAAGGCGCCGCCGGTCGGGGTCTCTGATTTCTTCGCTTGGCGGAACCCCGAGGACGATGGGCCTCTCTCCTCGTCTCTAGCGCTTCTTCCGCTAGACGACTGGCGGTACTCCGCGCGCAGCAAGCGGTAAGCGGCATTGATCTCACGGAACTTAATGGGATCGCCGTGCTCGACATCTGGATGGTACTTCTTGGTGAGCTCGTAAAAGCGCTGTCGAACCTCCTCGAATGGTGTTCCCGGGGCAACCCCGAGCACTTGGTGAGGGCTGAGCAGCCTACTGGGATCACTGGGGGTGGTGAGACAGAGAAGGGCGCGGCGGAACATCGTCAGCAAAGAAGGCGCAGACGAAGAGGCGAAAAAAAAAAAGCTGAAAGAGATCCGTGAAAAGGGTACGATAGAGGAACAAAGCGGAGAAAGAGAAGAGTGGACACTTGTGGAGCACGAAAGAAAAAAAAAAGCGCGGAAAGGAGAAAATAGGAAGAAGTGATGTGCTGAAGCCCGTATCGCTCCCTAATAAGGTGCGTGCATGTGTGTGTGTGGGGAGGGGGGTGCGCGGGGTATAAGGGGGCTCTCTCTTTCTCGAGACGTTGAGAAGCGTGACTGCAGGTGTTTTGTGAGCCGCCGAGAAGGAAAGGAAAACAAAATGCGAATCAAACTAAAACAATTCAACACGGGGGAGAAGGAAAAAGAGTGAAGAGGGTGACTTCAGGGCAACGCAAGGAGAAGAAAGGGCGAAAGACATCACTAAAAGAAATGTGACGAAGCACGAGCCTGACAAGATGCAGCACTTCTCCACGACATGCGCTATCCGTATAGGCAAACGGCTCCGTTGGCTTGACTGAGCACCCCTTTCCTTCTTTTTTACTAGACAAAAGAAAAGCAGTCAGAAGTGTTACTTGAGAGCAAAGAAGCGTAGCATCGCCTAGCCTCTACAATCCTGCAAAGATACAGAAGGTAAACGGCAATGGTTGTGTGGGAGCAGCTGCTACAGACGCTACGCTTCACTTGGCACTGACTTCGATGCGCAGACAACACTAGAAAAATCGATGCTCCGCTGTAGCGGTAGGTATGCACACGAGAAGGCAAACAGAAGAAGTATATATACACATATACATATATATATACTACGTGCCTGTAGATCAATAAAAGGGAGGCGGAGATGTGAGTTCGCTCGGAGCACTGCAATGCTCAGAAAGACGGAGTGGGCGAGAGGACGCACGAGATAACACAGCACATTACACCAGGGGGAAACACCAACACAGAGAGACGAGGGAGACCAATGAAAGGTGGGAAAGCGCAAGGGAAATATCGATGTATTCAGAGAGATGACGCGATAGCGCGTACAGTAGGCAAAGCACCTGCGCGAGAGGCACTACTTTTACGCGTCCACACAAGGGAGAGAGGAGAGAAGCACATGAGACAGTGAGAGCGAGAGATTTTTTGCGGAAGACCAGAAGCAATACGCATACATGAGTACGCAAAGTCGAGCACAATGCGATAGCTGCGGCTGAGATGATTCCCTTGACAAGATGGATGGGGGGGGCCGGAGCTCAAAGCACCCATGTACTTGCAAGAGGTCGTAGAAACAAGGGAAGGTGCCAGAGCTGGAGCTCAACACGCCGAGCAGCCAGAAAACGCAGAGGTGGAAAGAGAGTGTGTCGCTCTGTGCCAAAGAAAGCCCCCGGATGAAGAGGAGTCGCCTTCAGCGCCCTCTGTTTGTTTCGAAATCCTCACGATTTCGCTTGACTTGCCATCCAGTCTTTTGACTTTTTCATGTTTCTTTACTTTCTTTTTTTTTCCATTTACCTGAAACAGGATTATAGGCTCTTGGGTTGCTTAAAAGTGATGAAACAGACGCACAGACGTAGAAAAAAAAAAGACAGAGTGGAAAAGAGGGAAAGGAGAACGAGGATGAGGAAACCCCCTCCCCCCCCCACTCATGCAGAGATGAACACGTAAAGTCCACCTAGTACAAAATAAGAAAGGAAAAAAAAAAACGATGAGCTTCCAGTTGCAGGGCTGATGGAAAAAAAAAAAGAGAGATGTGGTGTCTGGGAGACGAGCTGCTCAATTGCCTTCGTGGCTTTTTTCTCATACTGTTTGTTTAGACTTCATTATCGTTTCCTCCTTTTTCTCTCTCAGTGACCCTCTCCCCCGAGGTGTGGGTTAGCAAGTGTGTGTCTCTCCATTTTTTTTTCTTTCGCGCGCGCGTGTTTGCTTGTTCGACTGCTAGTTGACCCCTTCACGTCACGCGTACGCCTACGTCTCTCACATGTGATGCTCTTCTCGCCTACCTTTCGGTCAGTCATTCGAATCACCAGCTGGGGCGCCGAAAATACACACCGCAAGCAACAACAAAGAGTTTGAGAAAAGAGGAGGCCACCAAGAAAATGATCGGCAGAGATCGCCAAAGGGAAAGGGAAACCCACACCTGAGAATGTGTCAGCGCGCACACACTAAGTCCATGTGCATTCCTCTACAAGCTCAACAGCACTGCACATGAAGAAGAAGAGCAACAAAGAAAAAGAAAAGTGGTTGAGTAACTCAAAAATAAATGGTATTCGATTCTATTGCTGCTATTCAGTCTTCTGCAATTTCTCGCGCCCACTTCCGACTCAAACTTGCTGTCTCCTTTCCCTCGTTTATTTCCTTTTTCTTCCTCATTCACTAGGCCATTTTTTTTTTATCCTTTTGCAGAAGAGACATACAAGAACACGTAGGTAAGCGCAGCTGTGCAGCCGCATATTTGTGCATGTGCGTGTAGCAGCGGGTTTTGTGCAAATACAGAGGTCGCTCAAAGACACGACGCATGCGGGCATAGAGAGTCATAAGAGACAGTGAAGTACGGAGCCATTGAAGCAGCTTGGCACCTGGTGAGAACGTAGATGCACGCCATTGTTAAAACTGCATCACGAAACAAAAAGACTCTGAGCGAAAGAAAAAAACGGCGGAAGTGTTGGTGGACTTTGGACACGAGAACAGACAAGTTTTCACGACTTCCGTCGTACAGCGTACTGCTGTTCAATGATGATCTTGCTCTTCATACTTTATGCCCTCCCTCTCTCACCGAGCCCTCTGCTGCGTTACAAGCAACGAGCAATTTAATGACGACATAAACCACAAAAAGAGGTGGAGAAACACACATGCACACCTTTCCTCTCCCGACACGCACACACACACACACACACACACACACACACACAGACTCACAAAGTAGAGAGCGAAATGAAATGAGTCACATAAGTGACGACCAACAACAGAAGATGAAAAAAAAAGAGAGAACAAAAGACAATACACCACCACCTTGTGTTCGTGTGTCGTGCCTCAGCGGGTGTGTGGTTGTGGTGTTTCACGACCAAACAAGTCAAGAACAAAAATGAGAGCGCATGCCTGTGTACCAGAAAGAGAAAACGAGAAAAAAAAAACGAAAAAAAAAAGACAACGCGAAGAAAGGGAGGGGGAGAGGCACAACACGTTAAGTTAGGTACATTTCAGAGTTTATCTGTTTGCTTGTTTGTGGTTGTTTTTTTTTTGTTGTTGTTGTGGATCCTTCTCCCCCCCCCCTCGTATTGAGGGTTTTCTTCTGGCGCTTCCTTGGCGAGCACCCTCCCCTCCCCTTCCCCCTCGCGGCAGATCGCATCGAGCACAAGAAAGGGATCTTTTCGTTGTTGTTCGATCCGGTACTACGGACTGATGCACACTTCATCTCACCAGACAGGCATGCATGCCTGTCTGTGGACCCTCAGTCAACTTTGTGTGCTTCTTTTTACCTCTCCGTCAGCCACAAAAATGGCGGTGGTGGTGCTGCTGCGAGGGGGTTCCCTTCACTGAAGAGTAATCGTTCTTCCCTCACACGAGAACAAAAAAAAACTCAAGACACAAAAAGAAAAGGAAGGGAAAGAGAGAGAAGTAACTAAATAAGATCAAGAAAACAAATAGTACTCCCTCCCAGTGGTGGCGAAGGGGGAATGAGCATAAATGAACTAAAATCGACAAGGACACACACCCGCATACGCACACACACACACACACACACACACACATGCAGAGAGCCCCCCAAGGCTCTGGCAAAAAGCATCGGCAGTGCCATAAACCGAAGACAAAATGCGGCACGAACAGAGAAAGGCAAGCTAGCCGAGGGTAGGAGAGAAAACCAGAGGATTGGAAAACAGCTCCTGGCACACAGCACCTTCACTGCGCGGGTGCCAAGGAGAACGACCACTCATAAAGAAGCGCAGACACAAAATAGTAACGACACACACAGACCGAGACACAAGTACAGCAACCTTCCTCAGCTAATACAGTGCGTGTTGATGAGCGGTGCATACGAGTACACGTGCCTGTATGTGTCGCATACAACTCTCTTCTCCATCCAGTTACACCGCAACGTGCGCACCAAGAGAGGAGGGTCAAAACTGCCTCAGCACACTTTGAACTCCTTAAAAGCCACCGTCATCCATACCGCAGCCCCGGCGACCACCGCCAGACGGAGCGGAAGGACGGCTGTCACCCCAGGAGCCGCCGCCACCACCGCCGCCGCGACCGCCGCTGCCGCCTGAACGGTGACCGCCACCGCCACCGCCACCACCACCACCACCACGACGACGACCGCCGCCCCCAATGTCGCGAGACAGCAGCGCCTCACCTTCGACGAGCTCCGCCTCCTGCTGGAACCACTTCGGGATTTCCTGACCATGCTCGGAGAAGTACTTGTGCAGATCGAGCGCAAGGCGGCGGTTGTTTCGGTTGTAGAAAGCAGTTGCGATACCCTTGTTACCAGCCCGACCGGTACGACCAATGCGATGCGTGTAGTCGTCCATCTCTTGCGGCAGGTCAAACTGCACGACGTGTGCGACATCAGGTATATCCAATCCACGAGATGCCACATCCGTCGCGACCAGGATGGGCGTCACCTTCTGCTTAAAGTCCTCCAGGGCTGCCTCACGATCCTGCTGACGACGGTCTCCGTGGATCGTAGTGCTGCTGATGCCCTCACGGTGCAGGCGGCGGTTCACATCCTCAGCCATCTTCTTTGTCTCCACGAAGATCAGCACCATATCGCTCATCTCGTGGCCGTAAATGATCTGCAGGAGGCGGTCCATCTTTTCGTTGTCCGGTACGTGCTCGATCGTCTGGGTGATGTTCTTTGTTGTGGACCCGACGCGGCCGACTGTGAGTAAGTAATACTTGCGGCGAAGGTAGCGCTTGGCGAGGTTGAGAATGCGCTGTGGGAAGGTGGCACTGAACATGAAGGTCTGGCGGTCATCAACGGTGGGCATGTCGGTGTAGCGTGACGCGACGAGCTCCTCAATCTGCTCCTCGAATCCCATCTCCAACATGCGGTCCGCTTCGTCGAGAATGAGGAACTTGATAGCAGAGAACGAGAGGTACTCCTCATTGAACATATCGCGCAAACGGCCAGGGCAGGCAACCAGGATATCCTGCTCAAAGCGTTGCGGGTAGCGAGTTCCACCGTACACGACGTCGTAGAAGATATCTGTGTTGAAGGTGAGCTTGCGGACCTCGTCGAAAATCTGCACGGCCAGCTCGCGCGTCGGCGCCAGCACCAGCGCGATCGGGTAGCTCTTGCGCTGACGCGCTGGCGACACACCGTGAACGAGCATGTACTGCACAACAGGAATCAGGAAGGCAGCCGTCTTACCAGAGCCCGTCTGCGCACACGCCATCAGATCGCTACCAGCCAGCGCGACCGGAATACCGTATCGCTGCACAGGCGTCGGTTTCTTGTAGCCGCATCGCTCGATGTTAGCAGCCAGCGCCGGCTCGACAAGCAGGTCGGCGAAGTCCTCCACAGGCTTCACATCCCGTGGCACCATCTCCACCGGAATACTGTCGTAGTTGTCCAGTGAAATGCCTGTCTGACGGTGGCGATGCTCAAAGAGCTCCATCACCTTAGCCTCGTCGTGGCAATTCCGGCGCAGGTGCGAGGCACGTGTGACGCGACGAATGCCCGACTGCGTCTGCTGCGGAGCAGGCGAAGGCACACCCTCTTCAGCCTTAGCGGGAGCCGGGGGAGATTCCCGCGGTACCGTCGGCGCCTCTGTCGGCGCAGGTAAGGAGGTCCACGCGTTGTCCTGAGCGGCGCCGGATTCTTCCATGGCGTCGTTCTCGTTACGGAAGGAGCGGAAGTCACGGCGACCGCCACGACCACCACGTCCGCGCGGGCGGTCGTAGTCGAAGTCGCGGCCATAGTTCCCACGACGCCAGGGAGCGGAACTGCGACGATAGGGATCACTGCCGCCGTCATCGTGGTCGTCGTCCTCGTAACCCCTACCGCAGGCACGGTCACCACCCTCGGCATAGTCACCCTCGTCGTCGTAGTACCGGCGACCACCGCGACCACCGTAACCGCCACGACGGTAGCCACCACCGCCATAACCGCTGTTGTAGCTTTGGGAGTAGCCGCCTTCCTCGCCCTCCTCCTCAGGGTCACAGTACCGGCGACCACCACGACCACCGCGGCCGCCATAGCCACTGTCGTAGCTGCGGCCACCACCACGGTAGCCACCACGGCCGCCGCGGCTGTAGCCAAGGTCATCCTCGCGGTTCCCGTACTCGCATGGTGCCTCACAACTCTCCTGCGCAGGAGCGACGACACCGCCAGTCTCGGCAGGAGCGCTGGTGGGAGTCAGGGTTGTGGAAGGAGTGTTGGCGCCAGCGACATCAGACGTTGCCGGGATGGCGTTGTCCTCGTCACGGGTTTCACGGTTCGTCCAGGTGTTGTAGGAGCCACGGCTGCCGCGACCGCCGCCACGGCCACCTCGACCGCCTCGGTAGCCACCCCGTCCGCCTCGGTACTCCCCACTGTCATCGCCATTGGGGCCGCCGCCGGACGGGTCGAAACGCCAGTTGTCCGATCGGTGAGCTCCGCCCCTGCGGCCGCGCCCACCACGTGAGTATTCGCGTCGGTCGTCACGGAAGGTGCTTACTTCATCACCTTCCACGGCGCCATATCGTTGATACTCAGTGTCGGAGGTTTTCTTATCGCTGATATAATCCATAAATGCACTCGGGTTCGATCTGCGCAGGTCGTAATGGGACGTTTGTGGGGTGGAGGGTGGAAGATGCGTAGCAGGTGAGAAACAGCAGCACGTGTGTGTGTGTGTGTGGGGGGGGGGGGGGGGGAGGGGGATTAGAGAGATGATAAAGGGCGTGGTGCCGACATCGCGTAATCCGAGAGAGAAAGGGAGAGGGAAATAGCAAGATGCATGGGGAAGGAAGTAGAGAAAAGAGCATCGTAAACACGCAGAGTAAACGTACTCGATGAGAGGATGCAGCACCGTCCTTGTCCACGCGGTTACACTTGAGCAGACGACGACAATCCCACAACCCGAGAGAACAAGCGACAATCTGTGAAGATGACCAGGAAAGGCAGACGGACGTTCGATTGCATCCCTCTGGCGTTGTGTTTTCCGTTCCATTTCCCCCTCCCTTGGCACCGGCGCCACACAAACACCCACTTTTGCCGTCGTTGGGTTCACTAGTTACAGAGAAGGGCGGCTGTGTTCTGAACACTCGCACACGCATCGCCTTTCTCGCGGGTGACTTGGTGATTCGTACTGATGAGCCGCGATGAGCACCTTCATTTTAGCTGCCCTCTTTGTTGGTTTGGATGTGAGTGTCCCATTCTGCACGGGGCGGTGATGATTTTGACGCCTGCAAATGTGAGCAGCGATCGAAGAAAAAAAAGAACACGGCCTTCCCGCACTCTCTCCTCTGCCTCACCGCGGTCGCTCGCAAGCGGTGGATACGACGACTGATTGTTGCTGCAGTTTCTTTAGAGAAAAGGTGCCCTCCTCTTGTGTCTGCATCATTTCTATCTTTCTTTTTTTCCCCCCTGGGATCGCGCCCTTTCGCGGTTCAAAATGAGCGCGGAGAAAGACCACTCGTAAACGCAGTGCACGTCTGCACACAAGCATGCAGGCATCAGCACCACCACTGGCACTAGCACAGTTAAGTCAAAACAAGGTGGCTAGAAGGGGAGAAACCCAGTGAGTTGCTGTATGTGTCTGTCTGCGATAGGTGAGCCGCCTCACTTTCTAGCAGACACAACCCCGCTTCGCACCACAAGGAAATACAAGACAAAAAAGGGGAAAAACCGCTCAACCAACATCTTAGTTTCTGTTTCTCTTGATCGGGTCCAGAGAACGCCACTCGCAGCCTATCGCAGTCCATTGGGGGTTCAAAACAACCACACACCTTCTCGATTGCGGCCCTCACACGCCTCCCCTGTCCTTACCTCTCTTTCCACTCATCGTGATGCCCTTGTCTCTGTATTTCTCCGGCCGCGTTATCTTGCATCTCTCTTCATACCGCGTTCGTTTGCTTTCCATTTCGCTCAGCTACATTATTTTATGGTTCAACGTGCGCCGCTGTGCGTAAGTCTTCACAGAGCACTGAAGGGGAAAGAGAACGCGGAAGTGATAGTAGCGGTAACCGCATCTCACCCTTCGCTTCTCTGCCGTCCCGAGCCCACATCTTTGTAAACAGTGGACCAGCGTCCTCAAAATACGACGCCGCCACAAGGTTCTTCTCTTCAGTCCCTACTCGCTAATGGGTGCGGCATCCACATGCAGGGTATCGAGTGTCTGCTGGAACACTGGCAAGTCTCGGTCCCAGCTGTCCACAGAGGTCATCCACCGAATAACCAACACCGTCGCCCCGCGGGGCAGCACGTACGTACGGCAACGGCAGCCCTCGCGCGTCTCGTGAAACATGGCGCAGCCAATGCCGCTGATCTCCGTCAGCGTCGCTGAGCCTGCCGCCACATCCCCATTGGTGAAGTGGGAGAGAACGTTGTGTAGAAACTCTTTGTCATCGCTGGTGAGAACCTCCCAGGTTTTGGGCATCTCCACAACGTACTCGATCGTCATCCGCGGTGGCATCTCGTCCTCCACCGCATCGCCCAGAGGATAGTATAGGATTGTTGGCAGGTCTGTGAGCCACGGCTCATAGACAACGGCTGAGCGTGGGTGAACTGAAAAGAGAACACCAAACTTGGGCTGCACGTACACCGTTGTCACCACGTTTGTGCGCCCGTGCGACGACGCCGGCAATGGTCGCCCTGTCAATACCCCGAGCGTCGCCTTGGCAACGGGGTTGGAGACGTCGGTGGCAGCGGAGGCCGCCCACAGCGTCGCCGCAGCAGCTTGCGGGTTCTCGAGAAGAGCAGAAAACAGTTCCGCAGAGACACATATCTCCACGTGACTCTCCGACATGAAGGAGGACGGTGTAAAGGAGAGGGTCAAAGTAGCCTCTTTCGGCTCGGCATTCTCTTCCTCCGTGGAGACAGTCTTTCCATCTAGGGACGAAGCATCGATGGGCGTTGTGAGAGACGAGGTCACGTACTCGCTCCACACCGACCATTCCGACGGCACGCAGAGCTCCAGCTCTTGCCCCTCCCGCGTGTACACCACGCGGTAGTAGCCGCGGTGGACAGCGAAGGATGTGCCCGGTGTGCGAGACGCGAGCTCCGAGGACTCGTTTCCGAGTTTGACGAGTGGCACACTGACAGTGGCGCGTGCGATGGCCTCTATGACGTCAGAGAGGCCCGTCCCCTCAGCAGTCGTAGCTGGGGTAGCACTGCCAGTCCGCTTTCTGCCGCTCCCCTCACCTCTTGAGGGAGTTCTCGCGGTCAGTGACGATGGGAACACACCAGCAAACCCGCCCAGAACCGCTATAATGATGTAAGGGCCGTTCATACCTGCCAGGATGAAATAATCATCATTGACTAGAACGTGAGAAAATGTACGCGGCAGACTGCTCTGCCTCCTTTCCCTGGCCGTACCGGCGGCACTCTCGGGGTCCGTGGCCGCCGGTGGCGCAGCATCTGGTAGAGGACTCCACTGCCCCGGGTTCTCGGCAAGACGCTTCTGCAGCACCGGGTGGTGTGCCAGTAACTCAGCAAGCAAAACCTCTTCGTCCTGCTGTGTTGTGAAGAGGCCTTTTGTACACCCGGCATAGCTGCAGAAGAGAAAAGCGGTCGGCTTTGCGGCCAAGTTGTCCGCCTTGCCTTGCTTCGACCTCTCCGTGCGTCCAGCACGTGCGCTACAAGAGTGTCGCTCCACCTCGTGCATCTCGCTCGGCAGCACTAGCGGAATGGCGGCGCAGTGAGGAGGGTAGAAGACAGGCGGCGCGACGCCCCACCCAGCGGGTAGGTCTTCTGGACGCACGAGAACCGGAAGCACAGTGTGGCTCAGCGTCTCGGCAAGCTCATCGTGCGTAGTGTCCCCCGTCGTCTGATGAGCTGACCGACGCTTCTGCTGGCCCCGGCGGACCACCAGCGCGAAGAGAGCAGTTACGACGAGGACGCCGGTAACCCAGGCCTTGCGGTAGTTTGGCCTCCACTCCATTGAACAGTTTCTCTCGCCTACGTGAGAATGTCCCTCCAACGCCCCTGTCGAAGCTCTTTAGTGCTGTCGTTGCAAAAAAGGGGGCAACAGGGCTCCACGTTGGCTGAATCCAGAGCGCTCTTGAGTTTGAAAAAAAAGGAAGAAGGGTGAACGAGTGAGACTCCTGTGTCGCGGGACGAGATTTGCTACAACGGTAACGCAGGCTCTAAAGTTCCAAGAAGAGAAGGGTCACTCGAAAAAGAGAATGAGCGAGAGACGTCCGAAGTAGCGAAAAAGTGTGACCCCAGAGAGAAGAGAGCGGAAAACACAGTATAGTTAACCGCCCGATCAGCGGAAAAAAAAAATTGAGCGGGAGTGAGTGTGTAGGGCCCAGCACGTAAATGGACGTCAGCGACAAGCGCCGTGCCGACGGACACAGGGTGCACACAGACCCTCTTCAATGAAAGGGAAAGTTGTGAGAATGGCTTAGAGCCGTTAGCGAGTCCAAGGGGAGAGGACACCGAGACACTGACCACGAGAACGAGAAAGAGAGAGAGAGAGAGAGAGAGAAAGGGGGAGGTGACTAGAGAGAATTTTTTGATGTGAGAAGCGTGGGAAAGAGAAGCAGAAGGCGCACTAAAACCGAGAAAAAAAAAAAGGAAAGACGACTGCAGAACGGAGCGAAGGCGAACGATTACGTAGGAGCAAGTACACCTGGAAAAGCCGTCAACACGAGACCGAGAGACTCAAAAGGGGCGAATGTGAGAGACAGAGGTGAAAAGAGAGGGAAGAAGGTGGGGGGGGGGAGGGGGGGCTTTGTTGAAGTCCCGGAGATGCGTACGAAAGAAAAGTCAGCGCACTCACACACTAGGCTGCGATATATGTAGATGACTAGATATGAGGAACAAGTGTCAGTCTTTGGCTTCGTGTAGGGGAGATTGACGGAACGGCTTTGTGCAAAGGCGGAAAGGGGGGAGGAATCAGCCGTGGGTTGTCAGCAGAGAGATGAAACGATCCAAAGGGGAGAAGTCGGGGGAAAAAAAAGAGTGACAAAGGAGAAGAGCGAAGAAATGTGTGAGACAAACACGCACACGCGCGCATAAATCGGAGACACGGACACGACAGAGGCCCGGTGTGTGGGAAAGGGACGGTGAGTGTTTTGTGTGTGTGTGTGGGGGGGGGGGGGGGGGAGGGGGGGTATCGCTGCTATGATGCCGAGCGCCAGTGACAAGGTGTACCCCTGTCCTCCTGAGAAGTTGGGCAGCGCGTTGGACAAAAAACAGTGGGGTAGCACGCAGGTGCGCAATGCGGTCGCTTGGACAGAAAAGAACAACGGTCGAACGATGTCAGTGATCAGAAAAGCAGACAGTCACACGCGGACACATGCGTAGCAGGAAATCACCGGGGGTATGTTATGCTGGTCTGAAAGGCAAAAAGGTGGAACGAGAAGATAGAATAGCATAAATGAGCTAGAGCGCACGCTCTTGACATCGATCCGTGGTTGTCATCGTGTATTGTTGTGGCCGTAATGATTGGGTTTTGAATGCGGTCAGGAAGCAAAGAAGGGAAGTAGCACAGAAAGAGAGTGGAAGGGGGGAAGAAGTGCGCCTCTGATACGAGTGGCATCGCAGTGAACGCACGAAAGAGTTAAGGCAGTAGTGCCGGACACGCGCGAGGAGAAACTGCTGCTGGTTGTATGGAGCAACGCTCAAGTGATCACACGCAGGAGTGCGCTGCCTTTTATGAGCAATGAAAAAAGAAACTAACGTCACTCGCAGAGTATCCCTCTCCTAACAGGAGCGCGTGTGCGGAATGACTCCTCTAGCACATGCTTGTGAGTGACGAAGATTCTGCTTTACTTTTTTCCTTTTTTTTTAATGGTGTTTCACTGTGCCGGTGGCTTCGTGTGCAGTCGCTGTCCAGTATGCGGTCTACACCAACTCGAATCCCTTGTCCACAGTGGTTCAAGTTCCAGCAGTGCCCCACAGCATGAAAAAGAACATCAAAGAGAAGAGACACTCACCTTTGATTCAGTGATGGGCAGCGCGGGAGTCAAGGGGGGGGGTAGGGGGTAAATGCAACCGCGGTAAGGGAAGAAATGGATAGTACAAGTCGAAGAAGAGAAAAGGCGGCTAAATTACAAACGAGTCAGATGAGGAAGGGTACCGTAGGCGTGGGTGTAAAAGAAAGTGATAACGTTCTACATAATGCACAAGAGTATTGGAGATGACAGGGAAAGGAAAACGAGAAGCAGCGTTACACGCCTGTGAGACAGATGAAGAGCACTGGCAGTAGTGCGGTGGTCCGCACACATGAATACCCATGCATAGGTGTATATGCGTATACACATTCGCGTCTCTAGCCGTAGGGTGTGCTTGTGGGGAGGGGGGGAAACGATAAGAGAGTGTCGTCAGGGAGTCAAAAAAGAAACGGAAGGAAAGGACAGCGGAGCCATAAAATGGAAAATAAAATGACAGCAACCGTGAAGCACAACAATAAGCACTGAGGAGTGAGGAAAGGGGGCAGAGAAGTGGACAGGTGCATACACGCAGGCACACACACACGCACACACACATTGCTTACGCATCGTACTATCGGTGCGGTCGCCGAAGGCACTGATGGAGTTCACTAGAGTACATCTCCAACGTCGACACTCCCTCAAACTCGCTGCTGTACGCCAACATAGGCGGTGGGCGTAGAGTCGTCGCAGGGACGGATGATAGGGCTCGCTCTGTAATGCCCTGGAAAGACGAGTGCACTGCCACGTCATTTGTAGTCGAAGAACTGCACTTTCCATCAACATGCGTCCAGCGGGCCTTCTTGATGGAGTGAGGCGCCCTCATACGGCTATGATGTCCGGGTGCTGACGACTGCGTGAACGGCACTCGTGGGAGACGCCCGTAGCGCTGCAAAGCGATGTCGGTGGCGAAATTGGGTCTGATCTTTCCATGAGCTTGCTGCAGTTGGGACAACGGCTTTTGCTTCTGTTGATGAACCGCTGCGCTCTTATCCGCGTCGAGAACGGGGGCTGCCAGCGCACTTCCTGAGATGCGCAACGCTAGCGCCGGGGAGGTAGCATTACTAATGCAAAACGAGTCATTCACGGTGACACAGTGGCCGATGGCTACCGAGTCTTCCCTGACGCTGAAGGACAAGGTGCTGCAGCTTGTGTCTGTCGCCCTCCCTGCGGCGTCGCTTTGTGGGCCGTTCAACGTCGCCACGTTAGCTGTCAAGCTCCGCGCACCGCACGAAGGGGTTGTACCGTCTTCTAAAACTGCAGCGTCTGTGACTGCCGGCGCTACGTCTGCTGCTGCGGCCGTACGCACTGCATGCCAGGAGACACCGCCAGCTGGTCCCAAAAGAAGAGGCTTTCCTGTCACCTCTGTATTGTGCGACTTGCTCTCCTCCACGTTCACCAGAGTGTTGTGCGAGACCGGGGGCACCGGTGCCTGGGGCTTGATGCTCCGTGACTTTCGCATCCCCATCAGGTCACGCTTCTGCCAGTCTGCGATGTGAACGTGCATGTCACCGCCGCTGCCGGTGGGGCATGTCGTACTCAGGACGGCAGAAGCGGTGCTGTGCGGGTACTCACCCTCCTCGAGGGGATTACCGGCGGGCAACGAGGTGTGGTGTGGGAGGGGTCCCCAACATAGAAGCACGTCCTCGGCTAGCGCTTGTTGACTAGATGGTAGGCGCGGCAACGGACTCAAGAAAGTGCTGCAGCGCTGCGATCTGCCGCTGCTGCCGCGTCGGGTCTTCAGTCGCTGCATGTAGTCCTTAAGCACTGTTGCTGGGCTGTCGTGCCTCGACGTCACGGTCGCCTCCAGGCACGAGTACCTGAAGAGGTGGCTGGAAGTTGCCTGTTCCTGGCCTACACAAGACCCCAGTGGGTCAAAGCCCAACGATGTGAGTCGTGGATTTGACAAGGTGGCCGAAATGTCGGTCACCTCTTCGCTCTGCGGCGACAGCGACACCGCCCCCTGGCCCTCCTCTGTCGCAGACGAATCCTTGCCTGTGGTGTGGTGTGCGCAGCAGTGCGGCTGCGACACCCCCGTGAGGAAAGCAACGGCACTGTCGTCGTTCAAATCGTCGTAGCGCGGCAAGGGAGGCAGACTGAACGTGTTGTGAGGAGGCAGTGTACTAGCGGCCTCGGGTCTTTGTCTGTCGAGCACCCCACTCAGAACCATCAGGTCTTGCGTCAGCGTTCCCTGGCAGTGCCACGAAGCTGACAATGCTCGGTCCGCGTGATCGAGTCGAGAAGGTAGTTGCTCGGCCGACAAGCAGGCGACCTTCTCTCCCACACTACTGTCAAGGAACCATACCTCGTGGTTGTAGCCGGAGGTAGCGAGCACGCCACGATCGTCAAACCACCGCACACACACCACGCCGCACCGATCACTGCCGTGCTGGGTCGTTGTCGGCATACTGCCATGATACGCGGAAGCTGGACGTGCCTCTGCACCTGGCTCTGTGGTGGCACTCTGGTTCACATGCACTTGCACCGACCACACCAGTGTGGGGACTGTTAGGCCATCGCCGGCATCCAGTCCAGTGGATTCCGTCGCGACTGTCAGCGAAAACGCTGGCCGACTCGCGTGGGTGCATCGGGGCAACCTGTAGGCTTGGAGAAGGGGGCACATGCGATAGGTGTGTACGACGCCCTCAGAGTCGCCGAGGAACAAGTGATGTTGCCGTCCGTCGTAGGCCGCGGAGGTGAACTCGACGGATGCGGTAGGAGTTGCTGCGATCCCAAGCCAGTCCTCGCCAGTGGGAATGTCGTGAAGCGCGTCCGCAGCAGACTTTCTCATGGGCATAGAGAATTCCATGAAGGCCGACGTGGCATCACCCGCAACCCCTGTCGAGTCGGCTGAGGTTTCCTCAAAACTCGACTTGGTCTGCTGCAGAATGGAGGACCCGTACTGCGATACACGCAGCCTAGGCGTTGCCGGCCGTGACGCAACATAGGCCGAGCCAGGACGAGAAATGCAGGCGATCTTAGGCAGCGTAGTTCCAAGTGGCAATGGGCTAATAGCAGTCGCGTACAAGGCGTCGTTGCCGCCAGTGGTTGTGGCAGCAGTCATGTGAAGACACGGTGCCATCGCTGGTGACTGCATTGGCAGCCGTCCACGCGTCGTTACCGCTCTACCAAGGCGCGTCCTCTCCACCATCCCCATCGATGCACGCTCTGCCTCTATTGTGACCGCTGTGCAGAGTTCAGGTGTGGGATGCCGAGGATGGCAAAAGACGCTGAGCAGTTTGAACCGCTCCACCACTGGCGCGCATGACCAGCACCGGCAAACGCCGCCGGCATGCACCGTGACCAAAGCTGGGGCACTGCCGAGAAAAACCAGATCCACAAGAGCGCCGTACCCGGCAAGCCTCTTCGTAACCGGGGCATCCATCCACGCCTGCATATCGTAGATGTACACGGTGTGCTGCGCATCCGTCACAGCGACGAGCCCAAGCTCCTCCGACACCCGTAGTTGGCTCAAGGGCGACGGAGAGACAGAGATGGTGACTGAGAAAAGGACCTCCTGATTGTCCTCTTCCGATCGAACCAGCAGCGCTCCGTTTGACGTAATCGCGATCCACGTGCGCGAGATGGACGAGTAATGCATCTGCTCCACCACCGCCGTCGAACCCCCCGTGGTGCCAGAGCCGAGAGAATTGCCACGCCACCAGACTGTTGCTGTGGCAGACGTGCATTGCGAGGCATCCGACGCGAGGTCTTGAGTGGTGTACGAGACCACATCCCCGTCGCACAGCGAAATAAACACGCGACTCCCAAGTTCGTCGATGCAAACCGCCTTGATATCGACGCCGGCCTGCAATACGCCGGAGAGCGCCGTCTGACTTACCACACCGCGACGGTGCCCATGCAGGCCATCCCACACGCTGAGTCGCGTCGCGCCCTGCACCAGGAAGGTGCGGGTGCGAATATCATATATGATGTCGTAGCACACCTCTTCCTCATCACACACAAGTGAGTTGTCGCGACCGCGCAATCCCCAGGAGACGATGGAGTTGACAAAGCCACAGAGAAGCTCCTGCGTCGACTCGCAGTAAATCAAGCTGTGGCACTGGGGTCCGCCCACGTAACTCGCCTGTCCCGCACCTGTCGGTAACAAGGAAAGCAGTCCCAGATTGACAAAGAGTCCTGCAAGATTGCCGGTGAGCAGTCCGCTGCTGGGATGCGCTGCGGTACGCGTGTTGGTTGCCGGCACAGTACAAATTGAGCTGCCGAGGCGCTGCGGTACGCGATTTCCCCGGAACGACTGCACACAACGCTGCGTCGATGCATCCCAGACCTTCATGACGCCATTGGAGTCGGCGCTCACCACATGGTCAGCTGCCGCCACATAAATGAGTGCAATGATGCATGCGACGTGCTCGCCGTGTCCAGCCAGGTCAAACGGCGTGCCAGGCAGAGTGCCGTGCGAGTGCGCCTCCCACCAAAGCAGCTGGCGCCCACACGAGGTCGCCGCAACAACCCAATCGTGCTCTGGGACGTACACGAGTGTGGTGAAGTGCTCATTTACTACCCTACCAAGGTCGGATGACTTCCCTGTGAGCAGAGAAGTGGCCACGAGTCGCCCGTCAAAGCCGCACGAGTAGAGATGCGCTCCGTAGAGGCAGAAATCGACAAGACCACCGGATTCGCGCGTGTGCAGGTTGGAAAAGGTCTGCACCACCTTGAACTCCATTCCACCGCTGTGCCTGTGAGGGGCAACGACGCGCAGTACGTGGCCGAAGCTGTTGCCGAGGAAGACCGTCTCTGTGTAATCGGCGTAGGTGGGCGACTCCCGCGGCATCGCCTGGATGCGACGCACTAGACCCTCCACCAGTAGCGGTGTGACGGTCATGGTCGTGACGGCGTGCGAGAGAAGCGAGAACCAGCCACGCAGTAGTCGATCGTCCGAAGAGTAGCATAAGAACAAGTCACACCCATCCAGATAAGAAACAGCGGAGGGGCTCACTCCTGGGAGCATCTCCGGTGGTGCCGAGTAGACACGCTCGAGGGTACCCTTCGAATAAAGGATAAAAGAGCAGCTGCGGGTAGAGGCGAAGAAAAGCGACTTGTGTCCGGGCAAGCCGTCGAGGAAACGAATGAGTGCGAGATCCTCGTCCTCGTGAACAACCGCTACAGCGCGCCTGCGTATGGCATCGCTGTCTTCGCCGACGCGCGTGCGGCATGTCTGAGGGACACCCTGGACGTCGCGGTAGTAACGCTTGAATGTGGGTGCCTCGGCGGTAGTGTCCTTCTTTATTTTTTGCTTCTCCTGGGAGCGCTTTGATTGCCCTCGCAGCAGCCGCGAGAAGGTAAACCGATTCAAAGTGGTGGTACTGAGCCTCTTTCCTGCCGCATCGATGCTCGCCTCGGCAACCAGGTAGTTCACTAGCTCCTCCCAGGTGACACGCTGTTGATTGTGGATGTCGATGCGGTTGAAGAGGTGTTTGATGGGGTCGACAGAGCGTGTCGTGACGCCAGCTAGTTCCTGCCGAGTGCGGATACGGCGGGTTCGTTCCGCCTCCCGATTTGAACTGGTATCATCGAAGGCGGCGGGGGCAGGGGTCACTGGGGCGCTGGAAAGCACTTGTGGAAGCTTTCCGGGTGCGCATGGGGATGCGGAGGGCGAGGAGGCAGAGATGCCGCAGAGAGGCAGGGTACATGAGTGCAGCAGAGCAACGTTCGCGTTTGTAGCTTCGGAAAAGCAGGGGTGTGGTCTGATATGCGGGTCAAGCAGCTGTCGAAATTCTGCATAGGAGACCCCTTGTGGAAACGCGGCCCACTCCTGCTGGAGGGTGACAAGCGAGACTTCGCTACCGAGGACAATCGCCAGACGTGGCACCGGGCCTTCCTGCGGTGAACGCATCTGGAGAGAGTATTCCCTCAGCTGCTATGACGGGAGCCCCAAGAAGAGGAAAACAAACAAACAATGTGCACTTTGTTATCGCGTAGACGTGAAGAAATACGTGAAGGAGGCAAAGCGCGAGGAAAGTAGCGGGCCAAGAAATGTATCGGCGGTGTAGACATGAGCCTACATTGAACAAACAACCACCACGACAGCACAGAGGAGGAGCAGGGAGGCAGAGAGAGTGAAAACACGCGAGACACTCAGTGCCGTCCCGCGCACATAGAGTCACACCCACGCAGATCGCAGTAAGAAGCGTTGGTGCGCCAGAGCTGAACAGCAACAACAGTATCGAAAGGAGGCAACACACGCATCGATGCGATTCACGATCGCGCGCTACTGCCGCAGAACGAGAGAGACCTGCCGGTCAGCTGCATTGATGCTCACACACACACACACACACACACACGTATATATATGTGTGTGTTACCCCTCTCTGCCCCTTTCCTCTAACGCAGCTGAGAAGGCAAACATAACCGCTTGCCTTTGCGCCTCTGTTTGCTTTTGTGGTGGTTGTTGGTGGGCATACTGTGGCAGCACAGACGCACAGGTGTGGATCTGGCCCAGTCCTCTTGCGGTGGGTGTGTTTTGCCTTTCTTTCTGGCTTACATCTGTCGTGCTTGAGCGCATCAAATCCACTCCTCGCCGCGCTGGCACAGCAAACAACAAGAAAAATGGGAGGGAGTCTTCTCGAGGGAAGAGGCGGGCGGATGCGGTAAGGAGGAGCGTGACATGGAGAACCGAAAAACCTTCCCAGGGAGAAGGGAGGGGAGGGGGCGGGAGGAGGAACAAGCAAGTAGGAATGGCCGTGTCCGTCACGTTGCACTTACCCTCCATGACGCCACACGACAACGTCCGCGCCCTCTATTTGAAAGTGGCAAAAACACAAGCGCTTGTGCGTCACATAGGTGGCGAAATCGTGGCCGTAGATGACGTGCCAGCGACCACCCAACTTGGCGGTGATGTCCTTCTTGATGTCCTCCGCAATGCGGCTTAGTGCGGTCCGCTCAACGTCCCGCTCTAACTCACGGCGTGAGCCTTCCTCCTTGCGCCAGGTGGTGCGCGTCGGGATGAAAACATGCGTGTTGTAGGCTCGGAGGGCACTATCCATAATGAGCTGCAGCTCCTTTGCCGGGATGTCTACGTAGAGCGCTTCCATGTGCACGTGGGAGGCGCGGATGTCCAGCTCCACATCCTCCTCCTCTGCACCGCCGTCAGGGAAGCCGTTAACCGCGTGCATGTCAGAGAGTACAGAGCTGTTACTGTGGTCCCTTTCGGCGTTGCTGTGTCGTTGACCAGGCCGCAACGTCCTCTCAAGAACGGCGCCCTCAGCGGTGCTGCTAGTAGCCATGCTTTCCTTTCTTTGTCCAGCCAGTATATGTGCCTGTAGGTGTGTGGAGCGTTACGTGTTTCCCCTCGGTGCATATGTGAACGGGTTCGTTTACCGCGTGGGACACATTCCTTAATACCATGAAGAGAGTCGTGCGGGTGCGCTCACCACCCCCGCACACACACAGACACACACAGAGAAACAAAAGAAACGGAAGAAGAAAGGGGCATCGGTGGAGAGAAAGACGCAAAAGCGAGTAGAAGAAGAACGCTAAAATGGAGTCATAAAATGAGCTTCGGCAGCAGTGTGCTAGTCCATGACACTTGATGTATTACTTCTGCGCTGTTCTCTCGTGGGTGTTTGTATATGTGCGTCTGCGCGCCATGAGCAAACGGTGCAATCGTTAGGACAAAATAACAAGACGAATAAAGAGAGGGGGGCGCTAGAGAGCTCAGTACACGAGACTCCCACATCTTACACTCTTGCGCCATCAATCCACTCATGCCTTCACGACAACCTTTCTCATTAGAAAGTCGTTCTCGCAACAAGTATCTCCTTCCAGTACCTGGTTCTCTCTTTATATACACGCACTAACGCAAGAAAGGAGAACAGCAATCACTCACCCATCCATCACCGCACACACCCGCAAAACAGTTAGAGGTATGCCCGTTGACTTTGTTCGGATGGGCCTATATATCCTTTTTTGGTTCTTTCTCGCATGTCGAGTAGGGATGATGGAGACACACATGCGCGCTCATAACTACGCATACAACAAGAGCATCATCAGCACGCATGCACGCAGCAGCGCTTCCCGCCTTCCTTCCTCGCTGCAGTGCGCTGCCGAGACGCTGGGAGGGAGGGGGAAGTCAAAGCGGAGGATCAGAGAATGCCATCAAGGGAAGAGTGGAGAAATAGAAGTCAAGAACGACTCAAAGGAGAAACATATCCAGTAAACACGCACACACGCACGGAGAAAAGGAGCGAAAGGCACATACAAAACATAGTGTTGGGGAAAAAAACAACGCACACCGTGGCGAGTGATAAGACGGGAGTGTCTAAGGAAGAGACCAGCGTGTAAAGGCAACAAATGGGTGCACGGTGCAACGGGGGGGTGGGGGGGCGCATTCCACAATCATAACGCACCTGATGTGGGTTTCCCTCCTCCTCTTGTTCTTCTTTCAGCTTTGGCTTGTGTTAGAAATGTGTCATCGACACACACACACACAAGTGCACCCTAAACTTCACCACGATCCCAAACGTCTACAGCCAAGTAGAACAGGGAAAGGGACGCCACTTTTTCTCTACTCTTCTTTTGCTACCTTCGCCGTTAACACACGAACAAGATGAAAATGTCAGAGTGGCACACGGTGTCGGAGGACAGAGAGCGGAGGCCTGCGCAAACGTGGAGAACAGCAACAGCAAAAATGCGCTGGCCGAGTTAGAAGCTCCCTTCTTGTTGCTCCTTTCTGCTGCTCTTGTTTGCGACTGGAAAAACGGCAACGTGCTTTCCGGCAGTTTCCGCATTCGATAGCACAGGGGTAATGGTAGCGCCGACGTGAGTCCACAAGAACAACGAGGTATTACACGAGAGCGAAAGAGTCGGTGTGCTTTCGAAGAAACCGGGAAGCATGAAGCAACAAGCGAGTGCATGCAGCAAGCAGAAAAAAAAACGAGCAACGGTGACCAAACCTAAAAGACAATGAAATTCAATATCGCCCACAGACGACAGAAGAGGTGCACAAGAAGACCAGCACGCACGCCGAGAACGCAACAAGAGGAAGGGGGAGAGAGAATGAGTCTTTGGGTGTGGTGATGCGTGTGGGCAATTGAAAAAAAAGGAAACTGAGTAAAGACTTTCTCTCGCTCCCTGCATGCATGTGTGCTGGCACGAGAGTAACCGTGCGTAGAAAGAGAGGATCGCACAACTGCAAAAGGAGAAGAAACAACGTGAGGAGAGGAAAGAGGTGGGCGTGCCGCTAAAACGAGAGGTACGCGTCCAGGTTTTTAAGGCCCTGGATAAATCCAATTGTCGGCTCATCAAAGTTGAACTTGCGCCACGTGGATCGGGCAAAGTCGATGAAGCGGAGCTTGGCTCTCGCGGACGAGTCGGCCGCATCATACAGCAGGAGGACGCTTGCCGAAACAAAGGCCATGTGTTGCAGCATGAAGGTGCCATCCGGCGTACCCTCGAAGAAGTGGAGCAGCGACTCAATTTCAGCTCGTATGTGACGGATGCGCTGCTTCATGTGCACCTGTTCCGCGCTGGTGATGGCGCCCATCACCTCAGGGTGAAAGTCGAGCTGCTCATTTTCTTTTCTCTCCGCGAGTGGCTCGCCAATCGACATGAATGCTGTGAGGCATGTGCTGAGCACTCGCACGTCGGAGATGGCATACCCGATATCTTTACCAAAGCGCTCGCAAATCAAAGTCGCCGCGGCGCCCTCGTTGTTCGAAGTGTCGTGGATGTACCGCCGGCAGCCGCAGATGCGCAGCGCCGTGTTCCGCACAAGCGAGTTGTGCTCCTTCTTCATCATCCGCGCCACCTTCTCCTCCGGTGTCAGTGGCGAGTGCCGGATAAAGCCGAGCTTGACGTCCATAATGCACGGCCTCTGCATGCCCGACGTCTCATCGACGAGGCCAATACCCCAGATTCCTGTATCATACTCCTCATTGAAGCCCTTCAGCTGCTCGGCACCGTCAAAGAGCTCGTTGAACAGCGGTGCGAGAACAGCACCGCGGGCCGGCGCACCGGCTTCCATGAGGATCCACTCGTTGACACGACCGATGTACGGCTTCAGTGCTGCCGACTTGGTCATATACTTCTCAGGGAAGTGAATGGAAAAGAGAGTGGAGGTAAACACAGCCAGCTTTCCCGCAGCGTGGATGAACTTGGCGCGCGCTTCGTCGACATGAGGGTGTGCCGTGATGGGATGCTGCTTGAACGCGTCCTCCTTGGCGAGCTCCATAGCGAGGTAGTACATAATTTCCCATGCTGTCGTCGTCTTCTGGAGCGTGCTGCGGCCGTCTCGGGTTGGTTTACCATAAAAAATAGACGACTTGTGGCCGCCTACAGCCTCAAATTGACGAGGAGAGCTCTCGCCCGACATGCTAGTATACTCGATTACTATCCATAGTATCTGTATGTATGTATGTATGTATGTGTGTGTGCGTACACACTTCGTGTGTATAAGTGAACGAATAGTTCGAGTGAGTACTTCGCGTCAGCGTTCACGTGACCAACACGTAAGAAACAAACAAACAGTGAAGAAACTTCTGTGACGGCAACAGTGATACGGAGTCGCTCACTGGCGCTTCTTTCCCGTTTGAATCACGTCTTGCAGGGCTGGCACTGCCCTCGGCTCACCCTCCCTTCCTGTGATTCGAGAGAGCGCACGATGGAGAAAGACGAAGGAGAAAAAAAAGAGCACGTCGAGAAGTGGACAAAAAGAGAGAAGAGTCAGACATCCAAAACCAGCAGAAGGTTCGACACGTTGCAAGACTCTCCCCGCCTCAGCCCACTCAAGTCAACCATTCATCATGTGACCCCCGAGGATAGACATACCCTCCTCTTGGCCGCGTCAAGCGCAAAAAGGAATGTCTTGCAGACGTGTACTGTGGTGCGGGAGAAGGGGGGATACAAGGCTGAAGAAGGATGCAAGCAAGCACGGTGAGCTTCGCAATGCGCAGTCCTCAGCTTCTCCCCCCCCCAAAAAAAAAAATATCCCCTCAGATTCTCTTCACTTGCCTATCTTTTCGTTGCGGCGGGTTATTTCCGCTGCTTTCCTCTCGCGTTGACTCGCTGTTTGTGTGTGAATTCGCGCTTCTGCGCACAACGTAGGACCTTCGTCTCCATTGTCTCCGGCACACGTGTAGTCCAAGAGGAACCACGGCAGCAGGAGACAAGAGTAGAGAGAGTGAGATAGCGCCAACACAAAGTGCAGACACCTTATTCGGGGTCACAGCGTGTATGTCAGCATTGCCTTCTTGAGTGCCTGACGCCTTCGTGCCCTCCGACTCAGAGCCTCCTCTCCCACTGCCGTCGCACGCTCGAGGATGATGGTTGTGCGCGGGACTGCCATCATCGCTACTCATCCATCTGGTAGGTATGCATGCGTGCCATGAAGTCATTAGAGTCTTTGGGCAGCAAACGGTGGTACCACACGCGGTGTGACCTACGCCTCCTCGCCGCTCCTTCTGAGCGTGGCAGATTCAGCAGCGGATCATATGCTCCACTCGTGGGCCTCCACAGCTCCGCCGCCATCTCACGGGGAGCTTGCTCAGCGAGTTGGGCCCTGTCGGAAAAGAGCGGGGCGCTATCGAGCCATCGGCGCTCGAGTGGTGCCTTCTCAAGAGAAAAAGAGGACGGCGAGGGCTGGTCAGCCTCTGGGTTCAAGATGATTGCCGTCTCCCCATTGCTGTTATCACCCGGATCGAACATGAGGACCTGCTCAACCTCCCTTTTTTCCTCTATGTCATCCCCTAGCAGATTAACGGATCGTTGTCGCCGCATCTTCCGTGGCGGTGCGTTCGCGCTGGTAACCGCGCCGCTGCCGCGTTTCATTCCGCTGCGGGGACCCATGCCCCCATCCTCCACCGCCAATGTCGTCTCCTTGGTCTCGTCCAGCTCAATCACCGCCACGACAAATTCGTCGCGCAGTGTCGAAACCGAAATGTTTGTGGTGATGCGGCGCCATGGCACCGGTGCCGGCGCCATACAAAACACCTGTGTGGCAGGAGCTTCCGCCTTGCGGTAACGCGGTATGGACTCGACTGTCTTACCGTCCAGCTGCAACGTGGACACTACAAACGGCTCCGGTGTCACTTGACGTGAAACCGCGAAGAATACTGCGAAGATTGGGTCGTAGCGGTCGGCCAGCACCACCACACGACGGTGCGGTACGGCCTCCACTGACGACACGCGGTGCCGCATGCCCCAAAGATCGGACCTCGAGAGCCGCCGAAACGCCAAACTGCGGGCGGCACAGAATTCGGCCACTGTGTCCAGTAGGAGAGAGTCCTGAAGCGCCATGGACAGAGACTCAGCCGCGCCTCCGCTGGCGCCGATGGTTGCCTGCGAGGACGTCAACCCCAGGCGTGCGCCGTCCTGCTGCTGCACTTGAGAAAGGACAGACTCCGTTGCCGCACGGGCACCACGAAACCCTGCGTCGCCCTGACTGCACCGGGGAAGCGACGCCTCGCCCACTGGCGGCTGCTGCGATGACTGGGTCAGCATGTTGAAGTGCAGCGTCACGCGCTGTGCCACCTCCGCTGCTTCTGCTGCCAGCACTGGACGTTGCCGCAGATGTTCCATGATTAGGTTCACCACCTGCAGAGGCGTTGCGTGCGGTTCCGGGACAACCTGGCGGAGCAGCGCGGGGCGCTCAATGCGCCGGGTCGCACGACCGCGCTGATCGGTTCGGTCGGCCTGCTCCGCACGCGATCGTGGCACGCGAGGAATTGAGCGCTGGGGTCTTGAGGTGGCACTGCGCACGCTACTCCACTGCTTCTGCGCCATCTGTGAGGCAATTCGCCTGCTTTCAAGTATGCACTGCTTCAACTCCCCCGCGTTGCGCCACGGTGGCCGTGGCGTTGGAAGGTCGTGCCAATACACCTGCGTCTCCTTGGTTGGCATCCGGAGACAGTGCTGAGTGATCGTCTTGAATTCGCAGTATTTGGTGCTGCTTGCAGGCGCTTCGACTTTGCTTCACGCGTGGTGTGCTGTCGGCCCCTAGCAGGTACTCGGGGAGGGGGGGGGGGCGTTAGAGAGTATGAAATAGAGACGCCAACATAAGAGAGACGGGGTCAGAGAGAAGAGATTGCCACGCAGTGAAGGGGACTAAGGTGAATGGCATACCAGTTCAGTCGCCAATTCCGCTCGCCCAACACGTGGCGCATCAGTGAAAGCGATGTCGCGTAACGCAGCAGAAGCGCTGTAACCTCAGCTGCCGCCTCCCCCCTCCCCCCCCTTGGGCCGCTTTCACCGAAGCGTCACAACAGGCGCACGCTTCACATACGCGATGCACATCGCCAGTTTATGCTTGTCTTAGCTGCACTCTCTGCTACACCCCAAGTGTAGCAACGGACAGCCCGTAGTCCCCCTATGCGTGCGTGTGCGTGTGCTTCTATTTCATTTGTCGCACCTTTCCTACCCTATACGAGCCATTGCCTTCTTCATCGCTGGTGTGCGTTTGCCGCGAGCAAGCGCATGAAAGGAATGGCAGGGAGAAGACGGAAAAGGGCGTGGGCTGGAAATCACATACAGCCAAACTTCCCTTTGCATGCCGATTGCCTGCGCCTTCACCCTCCTCACTCAACACTCCTGCAAGTATGGCCGCACGTCATCAAAGCGCACACTTCCGTCGTGATCGCGGTCCAGCATCCAGAAAACGTGCTGAACAAGAGGTGCCTGCCGCGACGCGGGCAGTTTCCGCTGAGCTGCAGTCAAAGAATCCCCTGCACGCATCGAGCACTGGGCCGCAAGCACCTCTGGCACATCCGTGAATGGACCCTGGAGGTCGATCCCGAGGAGGTCGCTGGCAGCGATAAAGCCTTTGGCACCTGCGACACTCTGAAACTTCCGCCACCACTGCAACTGCGCCACCTTCTTACCGTCTACAGATAATGCAGTCGCGGTGCCACTGGCAGTACCATCTCCTTGCGGTCGCTCCATTAGAAACCCATCGCCCTCCTCTTCGGCGCACAACATGACGAAGCGCAGATAGGCAGAGCGCGTCACAAAGCACTTAGCCCCTGCGTGAGAAGACCGCCCTGCATCAGGATGAGCGAAAGGAAAGCGCGATGCCACGTGTGCGGTTGTGTCTCCATGCGCGTCACGGGGTGACTGCCGCGGCGACGCGGAGGAGGTGCAGCGCGCAGGTGACACTGAGAGCAACGGCCTTGCGAAGCAGTCTGCAATCAGCGATGGAGTGGGGTAGCGACCAAACAATACGTAGAAGGCGCATTCTAGTCCTGCTCGGCTCAGACCCACTTCTGCAGTCTCGGTGGCTTCCTGCGAGGGTGCAGCAGGATTCACACGATCAGTCGCTGAAATAGGTTCTGCGAAGAGGTTGAATACTTCACTCGCACAGCTTGTCAGCTCTCCCCACGAACGAAACATTGGCTCCGTGTGCACTTCGTTGTTCCGGTGTTGGTGCTGTCGGAAACAAAGCACAGGAGTCTCCACGATCTTCCCTCGCACTGACACGCACACAGGCGAACCTGCACGAACACGCGTAGCGGAAAGACGCGGAAAAAAAAAAGACAAGACACACCAGCCTCTCTTCTCGACGTGGGCTGACTATGAAAGGGAAGTTGAGGTGTTCTGCGCTGCCCTCGTTGTACCTGCGGCAGTGCCGCGTCTTCGCAGGACAGCAAAGCGATGCACACGTCAGTGAGGAAGCGACAAGGGCAAGAGAGTGAGAGCAAGAGGTCTGAAAAGACAGTAGGGGAGAGCATCGAGTGAGAAGTTATCTGGCGCCACCGCCACCTCTGCGCGAGAACAACTTTTGCTTCCCGTAGAGTCTCTCGCCGCTTCTACTGGCACAAGCCCACGTGGCGAACCCTTTCCGAAGGAGCGGCTGCCAACACGCATCCCTGCCGCAAACGGAGCCTTGTACGATAGCTGCCCTACTCTCTTCAGCTTATTTTTTTTTTTGCCCTTCCCCCCACGAGAAAGAAAGGAGCTCAGGGAGCCGCACACCTAAAGTACGAGAAGAGTCAATGGTTTGTGCAAACCAGGGAAAAGAAAACAAAACTAACTCTGTGTAACACTGAGGAAGTGGGAAAAATAATCGAGCAGCACAACACCGCACAGGAAGACTTGGGCGCAAAGGGAAAGTACCCGAGAAGCAAACAGCGAATATGCAAAGCATACGCATCACCCTTGCGCTGCGTCCAATAGAACAGTCACCGTCGCGCTTAAGTGCTTCGCTTTGCTTGAGGTGCTGGGCCGCGTCATCCTCACTCTACAGTTCAAGGAAGCCGAAGGAGGGTAACTGAGGTGCGCCGTTCAGCTGAGCCGGCACGCAGGCAGGGTTCACCATGTCGTGCTGTTCATACGGTGCCCACTCTGGCATCTTCAAGTGCTCCCCAGCAAACATCACATCGCCGTCTATCGACTTGATGAGCTCCTCTAGTGTCGTAAACGCGGATTGCGAGCGAATTGCCTCAAGCGTGAGGATGCGCACTACACAGCCGTAGAAGTCACCATCAAACTTGTGCAGGAAGTGCACCTCCGCACTGACATCCACGTTCTTAAACTGCGGGTTGTTGCCAACGGACATCACAAACGGAAAAGGTCCAAGCGGGGCGAGGGACAAATCCCCATTGCGGGGCTCCTCCGTGCTCGGCGCTGCCGCCTCCACACAACCCCATCCCCAGAACACGAAGTTATCGTACGGCTTCAGGAAGTCGATGGCCGGCTCGCTGAGCTCCAAGTTCGCTGTAGGGTACCCGAGCTGCGTCCCGCCACGGCCAAAGCCGTGAATTACCTTACCGCGCAGGAACCACGGCTTCATTTAATGTGAATTGAAGAAGCCGGTGAAACAAGACCAAAATGAGGGCAAAGAGGGACAGAGTTACTGCGAAGAGAGAGTCGTGACAACGAGGAGAGAGAGAGAGAGCAGGTTTCAGTGGTCAACGTTGAGTAAAACGAGTACTAGATACGTCAAAAGGGAAAAGGCCGTGAGGAGTGGGGTGTGCGCAGCATTAATGGGGGTAAAGGGGGGAACACAAGAACAGGAGAAAGGTCCCACCTCAACGACTTCGTCTTTGGGGATTCCGCAGCGGGAACGGGAAAGGAAGAGGAAAGGCACGATAAGAACGAATTAGACGTTAGTGAGGGAAAAGATACTGTTTTCCCGGACAGCAGGGACGGGTGCAAGGGCCTCCACCGCCCCCTACCCCAACTGGGAGATGCCGCTTCATCTGGGTGCCTCTGGAGATCCCCCGTACGCTTGGCGTAGTATATACATACGTGTCAGTGTGCAGTTTATTTTCTGGGGGGGCCCGACCCATGGTGTGAGATGCGACATAAGTCCACCTCCAACACGAGGCGGACGTGGCTAACGCAGAGAGAGAAATTGCGGGAGAGAGCAAAGCGAGCCGTGGGACCGTGGGAACGGAAAAGAGGAGAACGTGACCGCACGGCAACAGAGACGTCTTCGTTGGCATTTCATACGCCTGTTAGGGGGAGACTGGGCCCTGTATCGCTTTCTCATCCGGCAGACGACATGACCTCCATGACATTCATCTCTCAGATTAGCACGAGAAAGGCAAAAAAAAAAAAAAGAAATGTCGTCAGCTCGTTCGCCTTATGCAGAGAGGGGACGTGCCACCAAGCGGGAAAATCATCAGTCAATCAGCCCCGATCTCTTCATTCACTTTCGGCTCGTGATACTTTTCTTCAGCGGATGCTTAGAAGCGCTATCGTTGTGATTAACGAAGCACCAGCAGCAGCGGTGCGAGTTCCAAAGAAGAAAGGCAGCGGAATTTCGCAATAGAAGGCCAAAGTAGTCAGTGGTGGGTATACATGGGGAGTGGTGTGAGGTGAATAAGCGCGTGAGCTACAACGTTGTGTGACAGAATGTTACGATGATAGAGAACGGCTAATATTTGCATTTGTTTATATTTGCGTGTGTGTGCCTGCCGCTGTTGTCTGATGGGAGGGTGACGCCTGACGAAAGGAAGAAGTGCGTCAAGAGTAGGGGGAGTGAAGAAGAAAAAAATGGAAGAGCAGCGGAAGCCGTTCGAGTTAGCAGAGATGGAACCCAACCACCCTAACCCTCGCCATGAGATGAAAGGACGGGAATACAGCCTGCGTACAGGAGCAAGGGGCTTACCTTCATTGTAAGTGGGGAAAGAGACAGACAGATTGTCGGTGCAGTGCAGCTCACACAGAAACGCACACAGGGATGTCAAGACATGTGCCTACGCAACAGTGCGAGCGTACTGTAGTGTTTTTTTCCAAGTAAATAGCGCAGAGAAACTCCCTAAAGCAAACGCCAAAGCGATGCTCTCGACTTGGAGAGGAGAGGCGTCATCCGGAGGTCTCTCTTTCGTGCCACAGTTTCTTCGCTAACGTTGCTGTTTTTCTGTTGTTGTTATTTTGCCGTTGGTGTGGATGAGTTTGATTTGTTCCCCCCCCCCTCGTCGACTGCGTTGAGCTTGTTGCCTTGCAGTACTTGGGGCATGACCCATAAAGCAACCGTCACGAAGAGAAACCAAGGAATAGGGTTGAGCGCGGAGAAGGGAGTCAACAACTCGAAAAAAATACCACAGGGAGTCAAGGAAGACGGGGGAAGATTCAGTGAGGGGGGGAGGGCACACACACACACATACACACACAAAAAAAACATAGGTGCACATGCATGTACACCCACACACACAGACATGTGCATACGTGAGCACGTCCGTGTCATAAGGCCGTACAGGGGGGAGACGGTTTCATTTTCTTGTAAACTGTCTTCGAAGGTGGCGAAAGCGAACCAGAGGAGGGGCAGCACTGGGGGCCGGCGGGGTGGATGGAAGGTGGATGCCCGAACGAAGCAAAAAGAGGAAAGAGAACAGGGGCGCGCACGACACACACCTCGTCACAGACTCGAAAACGCAGAGAGACACACAAGCCAGCGAGGGGAAGCGAGCAGAGTA
Organism: Leishmania braziliensis MHOM/BR/75/M2904; assembly: GCF_000002845.2. Classification (NCBI taxonomy): domain Eukaryota; phylum Euglenozoa; class Kinetoplastea; order Trypanosomatida; family Trypanosomatidae; genus Leishmania; species Leishmania braziliensis. Next base: position 1,206,721 of record NC_009326.2, read on the forward strand.
AAGAAGGAGCCCAGCAACAGCAAAAGAAGAGAAGTCTCACGAGCAAAGAATACGCAGACATGCCTGCACACAAAAAGAGAGACAGTCAGAGAACGGCATTCATGCTCACCTTGACGAGACACAAACACCACAAGGAAAACAAAAATAAGCACAGCAACAGCACGTATATGAGAGAGATGCACATGAAAGAGTGGGCGAGGAGAGGAAAGGGAGGTCGTCGAGTACGCGAAGCGCAAGCACGAGACAGAGGAGGAGGGGGAAGAAGGGGACGACTCGCAGAGAGCTCACGCGAGCGAGCAAAAGGAACAAAAAAGAGACACACAAAGAGAGTGAGAAAGAAAAAAAACACCACCAACGTCAACAGTGCACCTCGTCGGCACCGAGCCGCACGCAGCACATGAGTGCACCACGGGAGCAAAAGAAGACGGAGAGAGACGGGCGAGTGAGTGGGAAGCGGAACAGACGGAAAGTCGTTGCTGACAAGACAACGCAAAAGCAGAGAAAACGGTCGTCTAACTTATGTGCTTCGCAACAGCATCGCAGTAGAGCGCCAGCGCAGAGAAGTACACACACACACACACACACACACACGCGTGCCGTCGTACGCCCCCTCAGCGCTCTACAAAGCTGTGTTTCAGAAGCGCTACAGCCGAGGAGCGGCTGGTGTGGCTCAGGGTCAAGCACTGCTCAATAAAGTCGCGCGCCTCGCCAGTCATCTCGCAAGTGTCCACGAGCACCGGGGTCAGTTTGCCGCTCCCCACGTTGGCAATAAATGTCTCAGGATCGGTAAAGGTTTCTGGCGGGTACGGATAGGTCCCTGTGAGGCACAGATGCACAATGATGCCCAAGCTCCAGATGTCGCTCGTCGGATGCAAAAGACCTTGGCAGGCCTGCGGGGACATGAAGAGAGGCGTCCCGGCTACCGAAAGGGTCACGTCAGTGCCGCTTGACTTGCTGCGGCTCGAATGGCTCTCCGCGAACTCGAGGCTGGCACTGCTGGGCACTGCCACCGACAAACCGCCGCTTCCGCTGCGCAAGTGCGGTGTCATGACAGAGCGTCCAAAGTCAATTAGCTTCACGCGACTCCGATCCGTTGTGTTGGTGATGATAACGTTGTTGGGTGACAAATCCCGGTGGATGATGCCGCGGTCCCGATGCAGGTAGACCAGAGCGTTCAGAAGCTCACGTGTATAGAAGCGCACCACCCCGGGCAGTAGTACCTTGAACTTCTGCAGCACAGTCGCGAGCGTCTCGCAAGCGTACTCCATCGAAAAATACTCCGCGTTGTCGTCCTTCCAGGCACTGACGATGTTGACAATGTTACGGTGATGCACCTCCCGCAAGAGATCCACTTCGTGCCGCAACAGCGACACCTGCTTCTCTGCTCGACGGTCGGCACGCTTCACAGCAACCAGATAACCGTCTGGGTGAAAGCCCTGGAAGACCATCACCTCGTCACTCGAGCTCCTATCAATACGCCTCGTGCAGGAGCAGACCACAGACGATGGCTGCGCCGTCGCGCGCTGGCTGAGCCGGGAACGGGAACGCTGGGCAACAGACATCATCGACAACTCTTGGCTAGGGTCTACCTCGCTGGAAATGTCCACCTCACTCCGCGCCTCTATCTTCTCCTGGACACTAAAGGGTACTGTGCTGCCTGAAAACAAAGGGAGAACCGAGGAGACTGCGGCGGTGCTCGCAGAGGCGCGCCGACGCGCAGAGCCAGAACATGCCAACACCGATTCATGGCTCGCGTCGGACGTAAGACGAGCAATCGTGGTATCGATCGACTGGGAGCTGGCTTGCTGCCCAAACGGCCGTGGCGACCACTCATCGCTGGCTGGAACCTCCGTTACAGGTTGAAAGCCATTACGACCGTGTGTCTGGTGACTCTTGTTACTGCCACTGTCACACCGCCCTCGCGAAGAGCGCACAGCAGTGCTCCCCATTGTGGGCACGCAGGCAGCAACAGCAGCAGCAGCCTCCTCGTTCTTTGGCGCCGGGAGTAGAACAGAGGCTTGACGTTGCCGACAGAAGTCCAACTGTGACGGCAGTAAAACTCCCGAGGTTAGCGGTGTCAGCGTCAGCATCTCGGTCACATCAGATTCTGCTAAACTCCAGCTGTTGGAGAGGAGATGCGGCCTCTGCGCAGTCATGGTGACGCTGCCCAGGTCCGGCTCTGTCGGAGATGCGAGTGCGGCCCACATCTGGTCTCCGTTCGACATGTCGGGCAGGGCAGTGGTTGGAGTTGACATCTCAAAAACGCAGCGCGTCGCAGGCGACAAGGAAGAGCAGCCGGCGACGTTGTCGCGCAGCGAAAGAGGCGCAGAGCCGGACTCCAGCACATTGCCTCCGCGGCAGAAGGACTGGGTCGCAGAAGAAAGTGGCTCATCGTTCCTCCGCAGAGAGCTGAGTGGTCCTGCATCCGCCTCTAGTGCTATCGCGACCTCGCACGGCCGATGCAGAGACTCCTTGATGGCCCTTGGTCCTGTTGGCCCTTCTCGTTGCGGAGTCGGCGATACGTAGGGGATGCGAGCGGGAGATGAGCGGTGCATTAGTGCTTGACGGAAAGTTGCAAGCTCCCCCGCGCTACAATCGCGTGGTAGCGCGGGAGGTGGCACAGCGACGTTGCTTCGGCACGACTCCCCTGTTCCCGAGCTGCAACCACCGCCGCCCCCGCTAGTCGAAAGAATGGACGGTGCGCGGAGCCGGTCAGGGTTTGACATTCGAGGCGCTATGGGCGCCTCCTCCTCCTCTTCCCACACCGGCGGTGGGCGGAAGTACGACGTCAGAAGACTTTCTGCAGCCCACTCGGCAACGCCCTCAATCGAAAGAAGGAAAGAGGGCGAGCTCTCTGACGCTACTTTGCCCTCCAAAACGTGTGGACGACGCTGACGTGCAGCGCGCTCCAGAAAACCTGCCACATATCGAAGGTGTGCGGCAGCCCTCGCAAAACCGCCGCAGCTGCCGCTTTTCCGACTCCACGCTTCCAATGCATCCGCAGCCTCCTTGTACTCACCGTTGCGCATCGCCGCTATCGCTCTATGCATCTGCGCCCGCTGTTTCCTGTCGACGTCGCCGTCGTGAAGCTGGTACACCAGAAATGCCTGCTGGCGCAAATCCATCACGTAGTCTACCGGGAGACTTTGCGACTCACACGAGGCATCCGCAAGAAACCCGGCGTGACACAGTGCGCCATAGTCAAACAGTGCCGCCAGCTCCGCCAGCAGACGGGCAAAATCGTACTCCACTGTTCCAAAACTGACGTAGAGCCGCCCTTGCGTACCGCGCGTGGGGCAAGTGTAAGCATCAAAGCGGTGCACAGCGATACCCCACCTCACCGAAGTGCCAAGATAGGTCGGCCGCCACTCCACAAGCGCCTTGCTCGCTGCCACAGCCAGTGCCACGGCTGCAGGGCTTGCTACCAGAGAAGGTAGTGGGGAAACGGTGTTGAAGGAGAAGACCACCTCGGATACACTCACCTCCGTAATAGCGGCGTACGACGTTCGAGGTACGGCGCGGAGGCGCTGATGAAACTCGTTCGAGAGCCGCTGCAACTCCTCCAGCTGCGCCCGCGTCAGGGGACTCTGCTGCACGAGTAGCTCAGTCGGAACCATGAGACGGCACACCACCACAGTGACCGACTCTTGCCGCTTGCTCACGTCCACGGGGTGCTGCGGTCGCCGGGAGAAAACGGCTTCGCTCATTCGATACCGAGACCCGCGTTGTGTGCCACACAACGACCACGACTCCTTCTCCGCCGTGGGTACTGCAGGTTGAACACCGCAAGGGAGCGAGCGGCTGTTGTTACTGCTGCAAAACGGGCCGTCAGTCGGTGTTGTCGCTACTACAGGGCAATCGCTGATCCAGTTGGTGTCTTCATGTGGCATGACGAGGCTGCGCCGCTCCGAGGCGAGAAAGGAGCGCCACTCCGCCTGGTTCACCTCTATTGCGCACGTGAGATTATTAACAAGTCGACCCACCTCTTCATGCCACCGAACGGCGAATGGAGAGAAGCTGCTCACATGAGCACTGTCGTTGGCAGATTGCTGTACCGCCGCGGCAGCTGCGTCGATCGGCATCGCGCTGTCGCAACGGCCCCCCAAGTCCTCCACTGCGAGGTGATGAATATCTAAATGTGAAGGCGCGTCTGCAAGTCGGACACACAGTGCAAAGGCGCGCAGGTGGCAGCGGATGGCGAGGCGGTAGAGCACGGCATAGAGGCTAACGCCGCCCCCGCCGCCCATCACCAAAAATGCAAGCAGAATGCCGAGCAGCAGCGCCGATTCAGCCGTCATACCTCCCACGTGAGGACGGAGCACCACCGTCGCGTAGCTGGACTCCTGCAATGTAACAGCCCAGTAGTGTAAACTTAACAGCAGAACGACGGCACACAATGGCATGACGCAGAGCGTGCCGCCCACACACAGAAGACCACCACGGATGCTGCAGGAGCCGCGTGGCGGCTTCAACCCAGCGACGTACTCCAGTAGCGTAGGATCGTCATTGCAAGGCGGAGAAGAGTGTGCCGGCGTCGACCGCGACAGTGGCGGCTCTGGAGATGGCAAAAATACGTGGGAGAGTGAAGGGTGAAGTGGCGACACACACACCGAAGCGCGCGACTCTGGTGCTGGCGCCGGCTCTTGACGATGTGGTCTCAGCGAGGGCAGCTCTCCGTAGCACCAGCTCCGCTCTGAGCTCAGACTGCTGGCGTTCACCTCATAAGCCTCACCCTCCAACTGTTGCGTAGGCGGCGGTGAGGCTGAGGCCGGTGCCGCGGGCTCTGGTGCAAACGGAACGAGCACTGCGATGGGCGGCGTGCGCGATGCGCCTCGCCCTGTACCTGCGCAGCCGCGCAGCAAAGGAGAGCGTCGACCTGCGTAATGGGCGCGAGGGGTGACGGCTGTCCCTGGTGCGTCCCCATCGTAGAACTGAAAGGACGCCGTTGCATGACCACCGAGATCCTTATCCGAGAGTCGTTGCTGCTTTGTGAGAGGATTGTGCGTTATAAAATAAGGTTCCAGAGGCTGCGGCTCTACTGCCAATGACGTCGACACCATCATTGGAGAAGGCATCAAGCGAGTCGAAGTGTACATGTCGGGTGCAAGCAACGTGGGTGCCATTGCCCCGGCATGGATGAAGGTCCTAGTGCGCATTGACGGTGGCGGTGGCAGCGACGTGCGGTGCATCACGTACTCATCCCGATGCCGCACCGGCGTGAGGGTTGTCCACTCTGAAGTGGAGACCGTCTCGCTCGTGAGAGACAGCAGCGACGCTCGCGTGTCGCTTGTATCCAGGCCGTGGAGGGACTCGTTCGGCCCCCGTGTGGTAGGTTGACTTGCTTGGGTTGTAGCCCGCGAAGTGGTGCTCAAGAGAGCGATAAACGGTCCACCTCCACCGTCAGAAACAGAGGTGCCCGAGTGGAGTCTAGAGGCGCGCCCAGGCACGTAGCAGTGTCGGCTTGCCGTGCTCCACTTCGACGATGCCCGAGTCTCCTGAGAGCCGGAGGACGTGCCTGTGCCATCAGCGGGGGTAGATCGGGCAGACGCCAAACGACTGTTAAGCGTCACCTGTGGGAGAGGCGGCTCCAGTTGAGTGAACCGTCTCCCAAACGGCGTGGGGCACGGGGTGTTGCCGAGCTCCGCGAGGTTGTCTACTTCCAGTGAAACGCCAGCGCCGCCACTGCTATAAGAGGCCATCGTGTAGTGCGACGGCCTCCGGTCCTCATGCGAGTAGACCTGCTCATTATCAAGTGACGACACCTTGTCGAGAGGCCTCATATGACGATGGGGACCGCGTTGCCCGACAAGTGGCGTGGAGAGAACCACAGACTCAGAAGGAATCGTCCCTGGAATCATCTGTGACGATGATGATGGAGTAATGAAACTGACAAGGGAACTGCTGCTTTGGTGCGGAAAGACAGAAATGGCGTTGGGGCTCACGACCACAGCGGGCGGACCCCTGTCCAACTCCTTCTCGCTCTGTTGTTGCATGTGCCGCTGTGAGGCAGTGGAAATGATTTCGTCCATTCTATCATGACTCAGTTGCCGGCGAGGTGTGCTCACCCCATTCGCCATGTCTCTCTCTCGCTGCATCTCATTCTGGCCTCGTGTATCCTCCGTGCCTTTGTCAATGTGTCTCGATGAAGCCATGGAACGAGTGCATGGAGAGTGAGGAGTCATAGCGACAAAGTCGCCATGCTCCATCTCGCCTTGATGCACGGAGAGGTGGTCACGCTGCATTCGTCAGTCCACAAGTGAGCAGTGCAGTGCTAACGTACTCGCTACAGGCGCACCGTGCCACTCGTGTTACACCGGCAAAACTGTCTCACCCTTGCCTACTGTCGCTTTTCTCGGGACTCGCGCCAAACCAGAGCTCCTACGTTGTGGTAGCTGGCACCTTCCTGGCCGCGCTGCACACGCGCGCACGGCACCGCCGGAGATGTGTGTGCGTCTCCTCCTCACCTGCGAGAAAGGTAAAACGGTAACGCTGTACTAGCTTCCCTGCGCGAACCTGAGGTGCGTGTCAATGGAGAGAAAAGCGAGAGGCTGCCTTAGGAGCAGAGACACGTGAGAGCACAAAAAGGGCGACGAGCAGCTGTACGAACGCACGAGCAAAAAGACGCAAGACGCCACAATTTCTCGCAAAGGCAGAGAAAAGCGCAGCGGGTGAGGGAAGGCGAATAACACGACGAGAGGGGGGAAAGGGGGAGCAAAAAGAAAACGCGAGGAGAGGTGGCAGTGGGGGATCAGAAGGGAGAGAGGGAGAGAGCAGGCAAGCGACTGAATACCTCACTAAATGGCCTGGGGAAGGGGAGAGGGAGGGAAAGAGGTAAGGAAAGATATGGAGGAGAGTCACTCACATACACGAGAGACAACCCCGCAACGGCGCTCACTTAATCGAAAAAAGCAACAACGATAAGGAAGAGCCTGCAAAGGGGGAGAAAGCGAGCGGGGAACAGACGGAGAGAGCGAGGGCGGCGTAAGAGGGAGGAAGATGCTTCAATCCAAAGGAGAAAATAGGCACTATGCTGTCTGGCGAGGAAGGAGGGCGAAGATGAGAAAATGGAGAAGAGCAAAAGAAGGGAGAGAGAAAAAGAAATAAAAAAAAAAACACACAAAGGAGACACAAAATGAATAAGAGGCGCGTATGTTTATGTGTTGCTGCCGTTGTTGGGCTTCGTTTTTCTTCGTATTGGCTCGTTCGTCTACCGTACCCCCGTCTCCCCCCTCCTCTCTCTCTCCTCTTTTGAAAGGAGTGGCTGCGTGCCAACACGACGTACCGCAAAGCAATGCGAGAGAGGCGTGACACCGCGAACAACAACAGCGAGAAAAGCGAAAAGACGGGCACACCGGAGAGCCTCCCAAAACGGCCGAAATGGAAGTGTCCCGTGAGAAAATGACTGAAAACGAGAAAGAGGGTGAAGAGACGGGGCCCTGAGAGAGAGGGAGGAGGTGGCAGGGGAGGGGGAGGGGGTAGAGATGAGCAGACGAGGCAGAAAAAAGGAGTATTCGACAGAGCAACGTAACAGTGGGGAAAAGAAAAAAGACAACAGAAATCGATGCCACAGTCGGGTGGAGATGATAAAAGCACAAAATGTTCAAGCGGTTATTCAAAAGCGAGAGAGAGGGAGAAAGAGGGGGGAAAGAGCCAAAGCAAACAGCGCTTATGCTGGTGAGTGAATTGCTTGATGTGAGGGGGGATGTGTAGTGTAGGCTCAAATGATGTACTTGTTTGCCCTGTCTTCGGCTGCAGAATGTGTGGACCTTTGAGTGTACTCTACGGGGAGGATGAGTAAAAAGGGAAAAAGAGAGTTGCTCCGTGTGTGTCACCCGCTGATATCCAATGCTACTCAGCTGCACTCATTTCCTTCCCTCTGCCTCGACACACATCAAGTAACGGAGGCGTTGATAATAACCGGTGACGTGTCACGCTTCAATAAAGTGAGTTGCTCGCTCCTTCAACAGATAAAAAAAAAGGAGGAGGAGGAAAGCCACTCCGATGACAGTACTATGAAATAGTAAGAGAGAGAAGAAGCCGACAAAAAAGCGGCCAGAGCTGCTTTCCCAATATCAGCGCTACAAGTGCGCGCACAAGCACTAGCGCAGCAAGAGACACACACATACACACAGAAACAAGCTTGTACCCCAGCGCAGGAAAAGAAAGAGCGGGGAAACGAGATTGGGGAGCACAGGGAGTATGTAACACAACACAACCAACACACGCGCACACGACACGCAAAAGTTTTGAGAGGAAAGGAGGGAGACGAGAACAAGTGCGCAACGCAGACACACACGAAAAAACTAAGGAGTCCGAAATGGTAAGAGACACGCGCCAAGCTTAACGTTCCTTTTTCCCCTCTTGCAAGGAGACACCTCAGTCGTTTTTTCTTCAGACTTAAAGTGTCCTCTTCTCGTTTTCGGCAGATGTTAGTCACGTGGCTGGAATTGGCGTCTATCACGTCCCTTTTGCAAGGTCCCCTCTGTTCTTTACTACACCATACAGACACAAAACACAGCACCGGTAGCCCGTTTGATTTTTTGGTGCTTCCCAACAGACGCTTCAAGGAGAGTGAGATGAACAAAGTACACGAGAGAGAGAGAGAGAAATCTACACACATATGAGAAAGAGCAGCTGAAGCTTTCCCCAAAGCAACACTAATAAATATATGTGCTCCTAATGGTAATAAGACTGCAGATGATGATTACGATGTGCGGGGTCGAGGAAAGAAGGAAAACTAACGGGAGACAGCAAAGTAAGTACGAGAGAGGCAGTCAAAAAGTGCCACGTGCCACAATGTACCTCGGGGAGGGGGCAGGGGGAGTAACGAATAAACACGTCAATACGAAGACACATGAAGACAAGGAGAACGATATAATAATGAAGAGCGAGTGAAGCATAAAAAGTGTGTGAATGAGCGGAAATGACAGAGCAGCACTCGTTCCGTGTACAGCGAAACACACAAGAAGGTGGAAAAAAAGAACAGAGCAGAAAAGGAGTAAGTACACACCGTCGATGAAGCGCACGCTGAATCAGCAACGGAAAAAAAGAGAAAAAGACGCTCAGTGAAAACGCGTTGAGGGAGAAGAAGAAAAACGTTAAAGGAAATGACAGTGTACAGCGAGCAGAGGTAGTGGAGACGTGCGCCGGTATGTAATGAAAAGAATGAACTAAGCAACAAACAAACGAAGGAAAAGAGGGTGAGGAAGAGGGACCGGTTTCAGTTTTTTTTTTGTGTGTGTGTGTGCGTACGTGCGTGTGTGTGTGTATGTGTAGTGATGGTGAAGCCAACACTTCAGAGAGAAAAAAAAAAAGAGAAAGATATAGGCACTCGTGTAAAGCACACCCAACGCATGTAACACCGCAGGGTACAACGGGACCTTTGCAGAGAGGTCAGGCAACGATAGCCACGGCCGTAAGGAAAGAGCGCACACACTCAGCGAAAGAGAAGGCGGAGACGCAGAAGGGGAAGAAAAAAAATCTACAGAAAACAGCACGACCACTCCCAAGGCAGCTGTCCACACCTGCGCGCGCGAGAGAGAGAGAGAGTACCGTCGAGCAGGGAAAGAGGAGCCTCCAGAGCAATGTGCGAGTGTTGAAGGGGGGGGGGGCGTTTCTTCTTAGTGGACAAGCTCGCGACTGGAGTTCAGTGCACAGACGGGATGCAGGTGAGCCTGTACAATCGCACGTACGCACACCTTCACGGAAGGAAAACTCTTCGTAGAGTAGAGCGAAAGATGAACAAGGCAGCCAAAATAACTCCGCCTCTGCTTGTCTTCCCTCTGGGATACACCTGTTATTGCCTGGTTGCCCTCTGTGGGCAAGGACTGTCTCGCTGCCACAAGCGCGCGCTCGCTGTCAAGGTCGTTGTTCCTTGAGCGGTGTCTTGGTCGTTCGATTTTCTGTCGGTGCGCAATTTGCGTTGAGCTAGTTGCTTCTTTTAGTTGCTGGAGTGCAGTCGACAGTTAGAGCGGTGCGAGCCTCGTGACTAAAAGATCACCAGCATAAGTCAGATGACGCACACTTCATTGAACAGGATGAGAGTTCAACGAACGGTGCCGTTCCGCGTCCCGTCACCATAGCCACGCACATGCGCGCGGCAAGGAGAAGAAAAGTAGAAGGAGAGAAGAAGTTCAGGAAGGGCTATGTTGAACAAGTGAGTCAAGGCGCATTCATGACGTCCGCATCGCACCCGCAATGACTGTCTCGTGGCGCCCCCACACACATACTGCCGCATCACCGACTATAGCGCTGTGGTAGATTGCGAAACGTCGAGGCGGGAAAAACTGTAGACAACGTGCACTGACGTATGAGAGAGGAGACAGCTTTTGGGGGAAGGGGGTTCGTGCTCGTCAACTAGAGCACCTAACCAAGGCGTGTGCTAGTGCTCGCTCTCGTTGCTCGTCGTGAAAGGGCGTGTGAGACACACAACGCGCCTACGCAAGACGCCAGAGCACAAATACCAACACGGCGTCACCACTATCGTACATGTGCAGCTGCTCAGCACCTGCGCACGCAAAGGCACACATATACCTGCAGCACAACCTCAGATGAAAAGGTACAAACAAGGCGGGTCACAGTAACTGACTCCCTCACAATCATCACTGCCGTCACGGGAGACAAGAAATGAGGGGCCTACATAGAAGACTCCAAGGGATCCAGTTCTTGTTGAAGGTACCACGAAGGCGTACATGTAAGCAGCAGTAATGCGCACGTTGACTCTCTCCCACGCTGATCACAAGCGGTCACTCAGCCATATTCCTGCTCCTTTTCTCTTTTTACGAGCTTTCCCATGTGGCTTCTCGAGGAAAGTGTTGGGCGAACGAGAGCGCACACTCCCCACGGACTTTCTCCTCATTCTCTGTTGCCGTACGTCTTCATCTTCTATGGGGCAAAGAAGAAGGGCTCGGCAAGCAGTGAGCTGGGCAGAGGAGAATGACAGCATAAGAGACGAACCAAAAACACACAAAGCAGCGGTGGCAGGTGAAGCAGACACGTGAACAGTGACAGAGACACGTGCAGAGTGGGGGGAGCGCACACGCGGTAGGAGAACTACCATTGGTGTCCTCAAAAGTCTACTTGACAGCAGCGTCCGTCTTGTCCCCAGCCGCCATCATTTGCTCGAGAAGCCATTCCTCCTCGTCAGAGCCCATTCCCTCATCGTGGTGCATGAACAGGTCTTCGCCGTCATCGCCAGCGTCACCGTCGCCGCTATCGTTCTCCTCGTTAAGATCACCATCGCCTGGCAGATGGCGTGTCTTCCCGCGACGCCGTTTCACCTCGGGATTGAGAGCGTCTGTCTCTACAAGGAACGCCTCAATGTGAGCGAGCTGCTCTGGCGTGAGCTCCTGCAGCATCTTCTGCGCAGCACATAAAGCACGCACACTCTTGTCCTTATGCTCGTCTTCGTGTAGCAGGTACTCGTCGCTCAGCTTATCAGAGTAGAGCTCCTGGATGTCGGGTGGCATCATATCCATCAGCATACCAACCTCGTGTCCCTGCATCTGCTGAAGGCAGTACATCCACATCTTTGAAAAGTGCTCCCGGCCAGCGTCTCCCTTGTCCACACCAACCTCGTCATCACCCTCACTTGCCGCGCTGCTCGCCTTCAGCGGTGCCGGCTCTACAGGCGCGACAGCGGCTGGTAAGACCTGGGTGCACATGTAAGATGGCACAAACGGTGCCGCCTCTGCCGAGAAGCGATGCGTGGACGACGGGGGCGGCGGTGGGAATGGACAAGTAGAGGTAGTTGGCATAGCGCCATTAGTCTCCACTGCTGCGGACAAAGTAGATGTGGACGATTGCATCTGTAGCTTATTCGAAGAGACAAGATCCAAAGTGGTGCACCGCGTCTCTTCGGCGTTGGTTGATCTCTGCAGCTGTGGAGGAGGAGGAAGGATAGAAAGAGCAGTTGGCTGCTGCCTTCGTGCGCGATACGTTTTGGGCGTTTGGGCACGCTGTCCGCTGCAGCTGTTGAACAGCGGACTTGATTTATCGAAAAGGCGTGCGTACGAACCGCACCACTCTGAGCTAGAACGAGGGAGAGTAGCGGTATGAGCGACACTGGGAAGGAGGAAGGTAAAGTCAATGTTTGCGTGACAGATCGACCGGGACCTCACCGGTGTCGACGAATCTTCGGCACACTCTCTGTTCTTCTCCGTCGATCGTTTGACGCGTGCGCATGCGCTCTCGAGTCTCGTATTTTTTTTTCCTTTTCAAGTGGCTTACTACCCTGCCCTTCTCTGTGTGGTGGCTTCCCAGGCTATGCACACCACACCGCAGAAAAATAAAACGCGTGTTGTATTTTCGATTCGGGGAGTGGCCGGAGAGAGTACTTGCGCACAAGCAGCAAGTCGCAGGGCAACTGTGTAGGTAGGGATGCGTGATGAAGTAAGAATGGGAGAATGGGGAAATAAGGGGAGGGGGCCAGGAGGAGGGGATTCAAAAGAAGAAGAAACGGACTACGGAGGGTGGTGCCCTCGAAGAGCAGAAAAGAGGTGGATCGCAGAGCAGTGAAAGAGAGACAGTGGTTCAAGTGTGCACATGGGGGTGGGGGATGCCTGATGTAAGCGCGAAGAAAAAAAAGGCAACTCAGAAGCGCAGTAGAAGTAGCCACCAAAACATACGTGGTCTGTCACGGAAGAGAAAGAGAAGCAATCCATTATGGCAGAGAGCCAACCCTTTTCATACTGGAGAATCATCTCTTGTTTCCTGTGCACCTCACAGCCTAACAAGAATGTGCTTCGATATCAGGTGCTATACTGTTGAGTTATCGTTTTATGTGTGCGTCAGTACTGAGATGTGTGTGTGTGTGCCTGGCTACACACACTGCGCACTGGTGTTTCGTATTGTTTTTTTTCTTCACGTTTTGAGTGTCAAGTATTTGTGTTCTCCTCCTTCCTCTCCCACCCTTTTCACTCTTCTCAGGGTATCGTTTGAAGGTGAGGGGTAGAGAGGTGGGAGCAGCCTGCGCAGAGCTGATACACACAAGCAAGTGGAGCGAGTACTCTTTGCAAAGAGGGAGGCAGGGAAGAAATCCACCGCAATCGAGAGGGAGCGACAGAAGGTTTCTCCGAGTCGAACAGCAGAACAATCAGCACAACCGCCCCCCCCCCCAAAAAAAAAAGAAAGACATGCAAGCGCACAGACGAAGACAACAACACGCACACACATACCAGGAAAGAAGACTCACGACGAAGTACAGCAATAATGAAGACACTAAACGCTCGCGCTCGTTATTGTTTTTTTTTTTTCGTTTCTGGTTTGGAAAGGGGAGTCTGATATCCAAAGGCGGAAGACAAAGCGTGCGAAAAGAAGACACCACCACGATACGCTAAATGTGGAGGGGGCGGCGCATGAAAAAGAAGAAGACCACCCGTTCGGGTGGTAGCTGCTGTTATGTGTGTTTTTTGTGCACGCGCTCTGAGACGTGCGATAAGAAGACTTCCATTTCAGTTGTGAAGCGAACGACCTCGAGAGCAAAAGGGAAGCAAAGAAAAAAAGACAGGCATAAAAACGCAGTAAAGACACCGCGGAAGTAAAGCAGGAGTGACCATAACGACACTTTCATCCGCCAAATCGATACCACAGCAAAAATACGCGAGGAAAATAAGCACCACTCGTACTGTCAAAACGTGTTAGATAATTCTCGTGGATTCTTCTGTTCTCTGTTTCCGTGTTCACCATCCGCGTCGCTGCACACACACACACACACACACACACACACAGAGAGAGAGAGAGAGAGAGAAAGATACGCTCCACGTGGGCATACAGACGCACATAGAGAGACCTGTGCAACACCGACGAAACGGACCGAAAACGCAAGCAGAAAAAAGGGGGAGGCGGGAAGGAAAAGAAAAAATGGTGTAAAAATACAGGAGAGAGCAGAGATACAGTACAACAAGGGCACAACGCAGTTTAACTCAACCGCACAGTCGCACAGATGCACAGCAGCACAACTGCTTCGATCACCTAAGCAGACACACACATACAAACCCATCTTTGACGGACCTTCTACACCACCCTAAATGCCCTTCAAACACTCGTCCTTTTCGTTCCTCTTCTCTCTTCTTAGTTCGCCGATGAGCGTCACAGCTATCCAAGGACGTGCAGAGACTAGCCACCCTGTCGTAGACGCGGCAAGTATAAGTGCCATTGTGGTGTGTGAGAGGTTTGTGAGCGCAAGCAAGCAAGAGAAAAAAAAAGCCTCCTTCACAGAGGTGGTGCGGTGCCGGAATTTTTCAGAACAGGCCAGCAAAGCCCCACTCGAGGGCGTAATGCTAATGTTACTGTGGCGCCGCGTCACACGCGGTCAATAGCTCTGTCAAGCCTTCTCTCATCCCACAGCCCACGTACTACGCACACACACCCATACGTCAGTAGCAGCACAAGACCAACGGTCGACTCATAAATGTTGTAAATGACTGACATCACGCCAGGCGCGGGAGATCCGCAGAGAAAGGCAAAGACAAAACTCAGGACGCTGAGAATCACCAGCTTGAGAACGGTTGCGACGACAAGACGGATCCCGCACAAGACGCTTAGCACGGCCCGCTTTAAAACGCTGTTCGGCGCCAATGCATCCCTGCCCACGCTATCGGAACCTCCCGATGACTCCACTGAGTTTATGCTCTCGGCCGCACCGGCGCTAGAGCGGCCGAAACCACACAGCGGCTGCACCTTCGAAGAGTCGTCGCTGGCACCGTCGGGCGAGTCAGCATCGCACATCACGACACATTGGCGCCGGGCAGTGGTGGCCCGGCCCCTTGCAGATGGCACGCTGAAGTGCAACTGCTCAACAGCGCTGCGAATGCGTCGCATGCGCCAGCCTGAAGGCTGGCAGGAACAGTACAACACTACCGCAAATCCCACCTCCCACGTCAGTGCAAATGCCCCAAACCACAGCGTCGCCGTGTCGTGGCGTTGCACGAGCACATTGAAGAGAATTAAGAACACTGCCGCAGTTCGCAATGCGAAGGAAACAAATGCGCCATAAATGACGCTCTGATGCCGGTCGATCCATCGGTTCAACGCGTCCGTGGAGTCACCGGAAGCGCCGACAGCGACAGCGGTAGAAAAGATGGGGTGCGGGAGGATCATCAGGGAGGCGCCTCCGCGTACAACGGTGCCGTCCTCCGCGCAGTCAGTTTCGAAGCTCTTATCGGCAGGTGCCGCGGCGTCGCTGCCGTACGACACCAGTACGCCAGCAGTTGCTACGGCACTCGTGGTTTCCAGGTGCGGCAATGGTCGTGACTCGTCAATCCGTGTCGTCGTCGCCGCGGACAAGAACGTGGCTGGCATCGAAGGTGGTCGTGCCCACAAACCGATGCTCGGCTCCTCGGAGAGTCCCCTGTAGTCGCTCAGGAGAGGAAGAATAGGGACATGGTTCGACTCGTCCAGCATGATGCCCTTTTCTGTCTCCCTTTCCTCCGTGCTGTAACATAGGTTTGACACCGATTCGGCCCCCTTCAGCGGCCTCTCCCTTTCCCTCTGCTGAGGACTGCCGCTGCCGTTTCCAGCAGCCTCTGTGTCTTCTGCGCATTCACCTGAGCTGTGCCCATAATTACTGACTGAGTTGCTCGAAGACTGCGCGGGTGTTCCGGTGGGCAAGCGGATCCTTTCACAGCCTTCGCTGGCGTTTGGGTGCCTATGGTGCGTCTGAGGGAATGCAGATGCGACAGCAGCATCAGTGGTGGGAGTAAGAGAATTGTTGTAGGGAGGATTCTGCAACGTATTGCTGGGTTGGTGGTGGTGTTGGTGCATCGGCGGCGGTGATTGCTCTGACACCTCCAGTGGCATGGGCGCGTATGTCGCGAGAGGGAAAGAGCTGCCACTGAGGTCCCTGTTGTTGGCGGCGCCCCTCGTCGTCCGACTGTGCGTTGTGGGGCTGTGCGTGTTTACCGCCTCAGTCGGCGAACTTGCTTCAGCGTTGCTTCGTGCCGTGGACTGTACCCCTCGATTCGCGTGCGAGTGGTCAGGAAAGCCACCGACGTGGCGGGGCTGCATGCGAGAGCCAGCAACGCTTATCGGTACATAGGCACCGTCTTCTAGGCGATCGTCCTCGTTGTCATTATCGTGCCCAGCGCCGCTGCCGCTTTCCACGACGAGACGTTGCTTCTCCAAGTTGAATAAGATGGGGTCCAGTGGCTCTGCATCGATGCCCTCTACGAGCCAGTTCACCCCCACCGATTTCTCCAGGTGGTACACGCGGTTACCGACACCGTGTCGCTGCATAATTACGTAAGACAAAAATCCCGCCTCGTAGACGACACGGGAGGGGTAAAAGTGCGAGACAACAGCGCTAATCGCGTCGCCGTGAGTGATGAGAATGACGTCGCAAGGTTGGTCATCTACCATGTTGCTCGAGTTTCTCGTATTGGGGCTTACCAACGCTCCTGGCGGCAGGTTGCGCGGCGGAAGGCGGCTCCTGTCGAGCCTTAGGACCGACTCTAGGACAGGACTCCGTGAACTCGGCAAGCCGTCTTTGCCACTGAGAGACGCATCTGTAGGGAAGCTAGCGGCCGTCAAATACCCGCCGTAGACGTCGCCATTCCTCAGAAAGTTGGCGACGAACCTCTTTGTCGCTTTTTCGATGGACTCTCCCCACGCAGGTAGCGCTCCCACAACATGCGACGATGGCGGTACCTGCAGCTTCGGCGCACGTTGTGTCTTGATACGGCATGGACCAAACACCTCGGACAGGGTGTTGTCGATCACCATGGCGCGCGCCGCGCCAACGCCGTGGTGCTGCAGCGCCTCCGCCGTCTGCAGCGTGCGAAGAAACGGCGAAACAATAAGGACGGCACGGTAGGCGGCATCTGCGCCAAGGCAGCCCTTAAGACGAGCCGCGACGCTCTGTATGGCAGCCACACCAGCCGCTGTCAAAGGAGGGTTAGACTCTGCTGGGGTACCAGGGGCGCTGTCACGGCGCTCGCCGTGGCGCATCACCACAACGCGCTGCGAAGGGTACGGGGACACAACGCTCAAATTGGTTGGCATGGTTACTAGCGGAAGAGAGGGAGTCGGCGCATGCGCACCAGAAAGTTAATATGCAAGTTAAACAAATAATAAAATCCCCCCCCCCTCATACATGCGCGCGAACACCCACGCACGTCAACCCTCACGCACCACCTATGTGGCGTGGATCCTTTCTTTTCTTCGTTGCTTGCTTGGTTTTGCTTTTCCTTCTTAGCGTCAAGCGTTCGACGAAGGAATTAACAGACGAAAATGAACGTGTGCGATACGAGGAGCGAATACACTTAAAAAAGAGAGGGGCAGAGCAGCAGAGAGGGAGGTAAGTAGGCTACCGACCGCAAATAAAACGAGTGAGCACCGCCACCGCTGCCGTGTTGCCCCCCCTCCCTTTTTGCTTTTATGAGCAGACTATCTCTTTATATGCCCGTCGGTCTGTGTACCTTCCTCTCTCTCCCTCGTGTGGGCCTGCGCAAACGAGAGAGGAGAAGTGGACCTCTGCTGGGTTTGAGAGCACCCCAGAACTGTCCCTGTGACGTCACGTGAGCGCGGACGCACAAAGGAAAAAAGGCGTTAGCGAGGAAGCTACAACAGTAGGCAGAAGGGGAGATAGCGGAGAGATGGTCAAATAAGCAAATTGGCTGCGGCATGGAGAACAAAGGAAGTGGGAAGAGAGCACGCAAGCTTGCGCGTTTTTTTTTTTTGCAGCGTTCGTGCGCTAATGTGCGCTCGTGCTGCGATGCACCTCGAAGTTTGTTGCAACGTACAGAAACGTCGGTAAAACTGGTGAAGCAGAGAAAGACCCCCACGACATGCGGTGGAGAGCTGCCGCTGTGGTGTCCCATCCACTCAGGCTCTTCCCTTGCCCTCAATGATCATCGGAATACACCCACTCATCCTCGGCACGAGTGCAAAACAGAATCGACCATCATTTGCCATGAGTAGATACTGAAGCGGCGCGTGAGATGCGATGCGGTCACCTGCATGACACACGTGAGGTTTTTTTTTTTGCAGTTATCCTGATTGCTTCGCGCTAGAACTCCTCTGTGTGTGATTACGTGTGTTTGGCGTCTCTTTCATTGAGATGACTTCGTCGATTTGCGTATTCTTTTTTTTCCTTGGGGGGGGGGGTCAGCGCAAGGCAGAGCTGGCGCAGTACACCAAAACCCGCACGCAGACACCCCTGTGCGTCTGAAACTCGTGGCCGGCAGGAACCACGCCATTTGAAGCGATGGCACTCCTCATCCGCGGAGTGCAGAAGGACAACAAAGCCGACACGACCACCTCTTACCACCACAGAATTCGAACGCGCAGCCGCCCCTTGCATACAAGCAAAAACACACAGACGAGCGTGCTTGATCTTGGATGAGGTTTGGGCCTCTTTCTTTGCTTGCTGTCTCTTTGCGCAAAGGAGAGGAAGGGCACGAAGAAAGAGGAAACGTGGTCACAACAGAGGCGAGCATGGGCAAAACCACGACGCACACACACACACACACACAGAGGAACAAATGAGAGCTACAAAACAACACCAAAGCGAAAAAAAGGGGGGCAGAGACGACAGAGAAGGACCTCCAAAGTGGAGTGGGTTTGCTTGTGAGTCGTGTATCTCTGCGCGTGCGTCTTCTCAGGATACTGGCGTGGATGGAGGAAGAGAGGGAAGTAGAAGCGATGATGGTACGCTCTCTTCCAGTGGGCGTGCTTTTGTAGGCTTTTCTTGTTTTCGAGGGACAAAGAAAAAATGGGGACACACACGCACACACACACACACACACACACACACACACACACGCACAGATATGCACAGATCAATGACAAGAATGACTCGAAACTAGCAAATCGTTGTCAGTCAATCGTCCGAGTACGGCGGCGGCAGTGGTGGAGGTGGCAGCATGTCATTCGTGTCACCCCCACCCAGAACGTATGGAGGTGGAAGTGTGTAGGCCGGCAAGCTCGGCGAGGCACCGATGTATGAAAGGTGCGAGGAACGCGGGGCGGGGCGGTACTCTGGAGCAGGGGTGAGTGCATCCACGTAGGACGGCGGCGGTGGTGGCAACCCCACACCATCACGGAGGCCCGACAGACCAGCGTAATCACCGTACATAGCCTCTATTTTTGGCGGCGGTGTGGGGTGGTACTCGGGTGAGTTCGCACTGAGCTGAAAATGAGGGACAAACTCTTTAGCAGCGGCGTTCATGTGCGACCCACCCGGCGAGGACAAGACACCGATCCGATTGTCCATTTCAGTTGCTGCCGCGGCAGCCGCAGCACCACCACTCATCGCTTTCGGTGGTGAGGTCGGAGATGCGGAAGCTGCTGCGATGGCATGAGCTCTCGCGGCAATCGCCCCTGCCACGGCGGCGGCTCGGTCGACAGAGCCACTGAAGGGACTGACATTGACGACGGCATGAACAGCAGATAGCGCCGGCCCTGTTGGCGCCCCATAGGCGGGCGTAAGGGTAGCGGCGATCGGCTGCGTCTTACTCGGCTCAGCTTTGTCGGTGGGAATCGACGCAGCAACCACGTGGGCGGCAGCGACGGAGGCCGTTGCAGCAGAAGCGCCTCCACTACCGTTGCCGATGGGCTTGGCTTTCCCGTGGAGCGCAGTTGCGGTATTATCGCTAGTGGGGAGAGAAAGGCTAGAGGTCGGTGAAGCGTTCATGCAGGTGCCATGACTTGTCCGACTTGCGGCAGCGCCGCCACTCCCCATCTTTGAGAAGCTGTCACCTGCGCCATGGTCGTCGAGTTCCAGTTTTACTGGGTTGCCGCGGCGGCTAGGTGAGATGTAGGGCGGTGACACCTGCACGCGCAGCGTGCACCCACGGGTGTTCTTGCCGTCCACATCTAGCGCCTTCCGCGTCGCCTCGAGGTCGGCAAACGTGATGAAGGCGCGTCGACGGCGCGATGGTGCCTTGTCCTCCACAAACGCCGATGAGACAATGGGAAGCGGCTCGAAGAAGGACAACACCTCTGCAAGAGTCGCGCTTTCGTACAGGTTGTACACGACGACGGTGTTGAGAGTGTGCGGCAGGTGGGCCCAGTGCTTCTTCACCTCGCCCCAGTACTGGTCGCGTAACTTTCGTAGTGCCGCATCCTCGAGCGAGGGCACGGAAACAAGCGGAGAGACAGGACGGAGAATGAATGGCAGCAAATCGCCTTCGTCGTCCGAGTCCTCATCCTCGTACTTCTCCAGCAGGTCGCAGGCATCTTGGGAAGAAGGCATAATGATAACACCGCCGTCGTGCGGCCGTTGCTCGTCGTAGTAGCGCAGGTCGAACTCCGGCCAACCACTGAAGTCCTGGAACTCACGTAGCGCCTCCGTCGGATCCCAGTCCTTGTGAAAGCTAATGCCGACAAGATGGCTGTGAGTGGCGAGACTCAGACCGTAATCGAGCAGCAGGTAAAACCCCAATCCGTGCACGTCGTCGAGCGAACTGTCGGACAAAAACTCGGAATAGTCAATGAAGCTCGCCTCGAACTCGTTACTCACGCCGGCAGCGGCGGCGCTGTCAACAACCGCGTCGTACGCCGCAAACGCACAGGGTAGAGCAGCAGAAGCGGCAGGACCCATCCACTTCTTCGCCTTCACAGCTGGCTCTACTTGCAGGCATTCCAGGATTTCCTTAACATGAAGAGCCCCGGGCAAATAATCGGCGTACCGCAGTAGCGGCATGACGGCGGTGCCTGTCAGGATAGACTCCGTCTCGCCATGCTCGCAGTCTAGTCCAAAACGCGTGGCACAGAGTGACAGCAGCTTGCGGAACGTCGCCGCGAAGACGGGAAAGTGGAGGCGGAAGGGGCGGCGAGAGCCCACCTCGTTCACGCACAGCACCACATCATACTCGATGCCGAGTAAGAACCGCAGCGATGACGGAACGCTCAAGGCTTTGAGCTCAAGGAAGTCAAGCCCATACTTATTGAAGTCGTGAATGGTATGCATTACTCTCCAACGAATTGGCGGCCTTTTTGCGCTTCCTTTGAAGCCGGCACTCACTCCTTCCTGGTGAAGTGCGCGGTCAGCTGAAGACAACCGCTGTGTAACGACCGCGTGAGGCGCTAAAAAGGGGAGTTTCGCCTCTATGTTGGGTGCGCTCTACCGTGCACAAAATGAACGGAGTACAGGAGCCCCCCCCCCCAAAAAAAAAAACACACACAAAAACACGCACAAAAAATGGCTATTTCGAACGAAATTAAAACGGGGACTGAGGAGCGGCGCAGTAGCGATTCTTTGCCGGTACCGTCTCGCTACGGACCTCGCTCGTCAAGTACAGTGGTCAAGCGGTCTATTACGTGGGGCAGCACAGGAACGAAAGAGCGCACACCAGCAGGAATGGCAAACCCATAAAGACGTCGAATGAGATGACAACGATGGTGGCGCTACGCCACGCATCGATACGAAAGCAGGGGGATGAAATATGACGTTGCTTCCTTAATTTGTACCCTCTTTAGTGTGCCCCTTGCACTGATCACCCTCACTCTCACCACTGAGACTACGTGCACTGACCGTACTCTTTGCTTCACCAGAGCGCAACACACAAGAGCGCGTCTCCGGAACAACTCGAGAGAGGGAAGAAGAGAGAGAGGGGGAAAGCAGAAAGCGAAAAGGTAAGCGAAAAATCCACCTCGAAACACAAAGGCGAAGCCGGAAAGAAAAAATGCGCAAACGGGGAAAAGAAGAAAAACGAGACGCGAGGACGTGTGAAGCGAGTGGAGAAAGAGGAACGACAAGGAGGAAAACGAAACCAAGAAAGAAACCAAACGAAGCAACAAGCAAGACTGAGGCTCACGGGGGAGGGGGGAGGGATACCCCTTGAGAAGCGCGGCGTGCAAGAGCGAAAAGGACAACAACTTGTCGAAACAAGAGAAATGCAATACGTGGGTACGTGTCTGTCTGCGTAAACAAAAATGAACGAGAACAGTGTAGAGAAAAAGAAGAGAGACAGATATAGAGGGATGTGTGGGGGGGGGGGGGGAAGGGGAGTTCGAGACAGAAGGCGTACAAAGCGATATGGGCGAGGCGTGCTTTGGGTGACCTTTCTCCTGTGTTGTTGTTGTTGTTGTCCGTTGCGTGCCTGCGTGTGTCTGTGCTGGTTGGAGGAGGCGTAGGTGGTGGCGTTATGATTACAGTATTCGCCAGATTCTCCTGTTTTTTTCTTGTTGTTGTTCGCTTGGATGTATTGTTAATTACGTAGTATTTCTTTGGGGGAGGGGGAGGGGGAGGGGGGGGGGTATTTGCCTGTGTATGGGTGGATGTAGAAATATGTGATGTGGCGGGTTCCTAAGTGTGCACCACAATAGACACGCAGATATGTCATGAACAGTTGGCACCACCGCAGGAAGGAAATGGCAGATAGAGAAGATGAAGGTCAGGCAGAGAGGTGCGGTGAAGTGAAAGGTACAGGAGGAAAAAGGGTTTGTGCAGGGTAGCGTGTGCATGCATCGCCCCTGGTGCTATAGTGACGCATGAGGAACGCAACGGTTCCATAACCACTCGTCACCGTCCATCTCCCATCGATGAGCGTCTTCGGAGGGAAGAGAGGAGACGCCGTTGCAAACAAAAGGAAAAAGATCGCTGCTGTACACAGTAGCACTCCTCAGCACTTCTCCCTATAGCACACAGCCCCCGGAAGCGAACAGCGCGTGGTACATACAAACACACTGACGCATGTACAACCTGCCTGGCAATACAAACCCGCCTTGTGGTGCTCTTGGTTTCTGAGTTGAAGTCGCATCGCTGCGGTTGTGGCAACTCGTGCGTGATAGCGCGGGAAATTGGAGATGAGCTAACAAGCACAAAAAAAAAAAAAGAGGGGAAAATTACACGAGAACGCGGAGAGAAAATACGAAATCCCGAACGATGACAGCTCGGACAGGCACACACGCACAAGCACGAGCAACTACACTCGCCTCCTCTGTACAATCAGCATCCCTTCGTGTGCGCCAGCACCTTCATGCACAAGCGCAACTGAAGTGCATCAGAGCGCTTTTATTTTGTTGTTCCACGATACACACACATGTGAAGGAAAAGGAACAAAAAAGGAAGAGCCCCAGAAGAGCGCCCGGCTGACCGTCTCTGCCTGTGTGTGGGTGTAAGAAAGCAACGCGCAAGCCTGGCAGATAGAAGAAATGGAGTGCGGCAAACACATTCACACACACACACACAAAGAATCGCATAACATAAGGCGATACGTCTTGGCCACATCACCGGACGCCGCCGGCAGCGTCCATCACAGCAGCACCAAAGAAGGCGCAGCACTAGCCACAGTAGTATCACCCACGCAACCCATCTCGCCACGCATGTCAAAACCCCATACAAGTATACACGACATGAGAATGAGACCAAAAGGCCCTCGTTTAAAGGAGAAGGGGTAAACAGGAAAGGGGAGGAGTAGGAACGTAAAAGAAAGGAGAAAAGGACACGATACCGCTGACATCATAGTACACATAAACGCAAATACACAGACAGACACGCACATGGTTAGGTGCATATAAACGATACAGCGTTCAACTCACCTGAACCTACCCGGCGCACTCCCACACGCGCACCACCACCGACTCAAAGGACACAGGCAGATACAACGGGACAGCAACTCCCACCTCTTGTAGCACACATACAGAGAGAGAGAGAGACAGCTGAAATAAAAACAAAAAATTTGAACGGCAAGCCTGAAGAAGTCAAGAAAAGGAGGGAGTTAGAGGAGGTGAGAGGGAGGAAACAAAGAGAGTAAAGGGGCCGGCTGTCGTTTCCTTTTCTGTAAAGGAGGTAGAGGAAAAGGAGCGGCACACCTGTGCACTCTTCATGCGCACACCAGGCATAGGTAGTGTGAGCAAGCTTCGAGTCGGGGAGTGGCACGGCTCAGGAGAGGAAGCAGAAACAAGAAGGCACACCTGTGTGGAGGGAATTTGAGAGAGACCATTTTGAGGGAGTGTGAATGGTCACAGGCAGCGCAGCGAGACTTGGGGAGCAGTCAGAACAAAACGCCAATAAACGAAAAGACGAGCGTTTTTTCCCTTTTCTTAGCATTGACTAAACAGCTCCCTCCATCCATTTATTGTCCTCCCCTCCCCTCCCCTCCCCCACCCCCCACTCACCCATACACACACACACACACACACACACACAGACACAGACCTTTCAGCAGGGTAATAGCCTCGGACTCCGGTGCGGGGTTGCAGGCCACTACTACTGTGCCTCAGCCGCCATGCGATCGTACTCGGCTCGTGCGAAGCGGTCCCACTCGGTTTTCTCCACGCGCATCCGTATTTGGTGCTCCCCAAACGGGTCTCGGTGCTCAAACAGCAAAAACTTCGACGCGTTGATGATCATGTTGAAGAAGTTGGCGGGTGTGGGGCAGGAGCGGAGGTCGCCAAGGGTGACGCCGCACTTCCGCATCTTGACACGGTCGAACCCGACCATGTCCAGCATCTGGCACATTGTATCCTCGTACGCTATGTCCCCCTCTGGCGAGTCGGAGAACTCGAGGAACCGCTGCTGGTTCTCCTCAAAGAACTGCATCATCTCATATCCGCTCAATACACCGTCTTCGTCCGTGTCAAGCACTTTGAACCAATAGAGCACCGCTGGTTCCGAGTTCTTGTCCTCCTCGGAGAGGCAGAAGTACACAAAGTCCGCAAAGTCCATCTTGCCAGGCACGCCGGACGACAGCGGGCGGCCGTAGCCCTCCACCACACGTTTGATGGCTCCCGTCACGACAGAGCCTTGGCCGTAGTTGCACAGATCCTCGAAGCCGACAAGGAGGTCACGGTCGGTGTCGAGCTCCCAAAACTTGCAGTACAGAACGTAGAAGTGCTCATAGGAAAAATAGTCGAGCACTAGGTTTACATCCTTGGTGTCCAGATCCATCATCCTATCCGGCAGGTCGCTTCGGTCAAAGTCTCGCCAGTAGATGCGGCCACACTGCTGGCGCTCTAACATGTACATTATGCGCACCGCCACGGTGTGCCAATAGTACTCCTGAAACTCCGGCTGCTGGAGGAACTGGAGCCCCGGGTGAGCCGCAACGAGGTACCTGCCCATCGACTCTAAGTCAGACAGCGTAATAAATTCCTTTTGGGGATGCGTGCAGATGAGATCGTAAAGGCGGCGGCTGGCCGACAAGGACGCGTAGACGTCGCTGTACACAGTGCGGATTTGAGCAGCGGCTAGTGTATCCGTGGTGGCCGCGTCCAGACCGCAGCGAGTTGCAATGTCCGTGAAGAGCGCCTCTTTGTACCAAATCGGTACCTTGAACACCTTTGAGCTAATGTCACCAAACACCCATACTGTCTTCTTCACGGAGTCATTTTTTTCTAACAGGCGGTTCAGCTCCTGCGCCTCCTCCGAGTCGTTCTCAATCTGCAGCCCGCAAGACTCCTTCTTCGAGTAAAAGCACGGGATGTCTTCTAGTGTCGCCTGCTTTAGGTTGGCGGGCGGCGTCACTGCAAAGCTACCGGCGGTGTGCACGAAACGTGTCGTCGACTCGCGAGCCGTCATGCTGAGGCTAGTGCTGGGGTCCAATGGAATTGCGAGGTCACCTGATACCATGACAGCGTTCAGTGTGGAGTCCAAGCGAGGGCTGCCGAGCGAGTGGCCGCGGTGTGGCGAGACACTGCCGGAGCTGACGTACGGAAGAGGGGCACTGGGGTCTACAATCGGCTTTGGCTGCGGCGACGTCGGTGTGACGACTGGCGACCCGGCACGGTGAGGGTAATCGAGCTCGTCTACCCCGCCGGCAAAACGGGCGACAGCACAAGGGGATGTGGATGGTTGGATGGGACTCGGTGTACGATCATCAGCTGATTTGAGGGCTGCTGATTTATTCGTCCTCTGTGGAGGAGTCGGTCGAGGCGATTGTCCCGGGTCGGCGTCCTCGTCTATCGCGGTAGAGCTTGTAGATAGCCCTACAACAGGGTCGCTGTGCCACGCGCCGTTGCTGAGCGCGTCCGTGTCGGCGGCCTTTCCTTTCTTAGCGCCAATCTCTAAATTTTGAGCTGCGGCCGACAGCGCCAGCATGCGACTCAGCATATCACGAATGCGTTCCACATTTTCGTCCTCGGAGAGCCAGGTGGTATAAAGATTGGCGCAGAATGCTTTGGCTGCCTGTGAACCGAAGGTGTTCTTGGCACTCATGGCACTTGCTCGTCCTAGACGCAGCCTTGTGCTCTAGCAGAAAAAAAAACGTCGTTAGCGTTCTCGCTCTTGTGTTTGTGTAGGGATATAAGTGCAGCTGCACGTATGAATGTAGCAGCTGCAACCAAACAGGTGTGGTGCGCCCGGCGAGAACGACCGAATTGCAGCTCCTCCTTTTGGTGTTATGTGAAGGAGCGCGCAGCACTGCCGAAAGGAGGAATTGACGTTCCAGTCGCAACGAAAGAAAAAAGCACGCAGGTGCTCCTCACTGGTCCCTCCGTGCACTTGCAATCTCTTCTCTCTGTCCTCGTCTGAGACGTGGGCAAGTACTTCTGACTGTGTTAATGTGTGTGCGTGTACGTGGATGTGTACGTATGTGTGTCTATGTCTAACCACACAGCCTCCGCCTTTACCCTCTGCTGCAGACTAACAGTGAGGCGTATTTGCCCCCTGTCTTATTGTCTCCTGCTGCTTGAATAAAAGTAGGAGGAGGGAAGCAGGAGGGGGAGGCAGCGTTGGCCTAAAGGAAGGTTGAGAGAGGCTATATATAGTGGCTGCGTAGAGAGAGAGCTTTTCCTTACGCGAACACACACACACACAAAGAGCGGAGAAAACACTCGGTGCACAACAGAACAGTTTTGCGTGCAGCCGCACGCACGTGCATGTGAGAAACGTGGAGAGAACAATTCGGGCAGGAGTGAAGAGAAACAAAAAGTACAAAGAGCGAACGATGTAAGAAAAGGGCACGAACTCTAAAGCGAGAGCGGAAATGAGCGAAAGAAAATGGGAGGGCGAAGGCATACACCATTAACAGGCGATGACGACAGCAATGTTGGCGACAACCGTTCAGCAGTGAAGCGTACAGACAAACAGACGCAGCGATGCAGCTTATGAGGGGGGCGTGTCGGTGTCCTGACTCTCTTGAGAGGGTGACAGCCACCACAAGAGAAGGTCAAAAAAGAGAGAGAGGGGAGGAGGTCAACGGCACTTTTGTGTCGCAGCCTGCCACCATCCAGATTCTGGGGGACGGTAAGAGCAAGGAGAAGGGTGGAAAAAAAAAATAGAGACAAGAACCTGAGCAGGTATTGATAAGAAAGGAGGCAAACGGGAGGGGTGGAGGAGATACGTGGGTAAGGTTTTAAAGATGAACAGCGTGCGCAAGCGTGTATGCGAGGTCGAACGTGGGAGAGAAAGAGAAGAAACGAGAGAAAGAAAAGAGGGGAAGTGCAAGTGAACGTGAGAATCGAGGATTGAGACGACGAGCCAGAGTCGACCCGCAGTCGTTCAAAGACTACAAATGCGTTACCTCAAATTGCAAAAGAGAAATTGCTACGATGACATGCAGATGAACTGCTGAGGCGCAAGCAGATGGAAAATGTGAGCTGGCGCGCCTCCACTCTCGCCAGCTGGAAGAGTGAAACGCAGTGGGCTCAGTATAGAAAGCAGATGTAAGTTGCAGCGCAGCCACTAACGAAAGAGCTCTCGCTAATAGTCTCAAAATGCATCGATTAAACTGCATTGTCATTTTTCTTTCTCTTTTTTTTGTTGGAGAGGAGCAATTTTGCATCTGCTTAACACCAGCGGAGGTGGCACGGATGTGAAGGAGTCGTCGTGAAAAAAAAAAACGAAGAGGACAGAACCCGTCTTTCACCACCCTCTCCATCCCTCTCCTCCGCCTCACATCCTGAATAGGCACTCGAAAGCCCGCGCTCCCAAGAGTAGAAGAAATGTGAGTGGCAGAGAATGAGGATACAGTACACTGTCACCTAAGGTACATCGAAATACGCAAGAGCATTGGCAGCTTCGTACATGATGCCACAAAAAAAGGGGGAAAGCAGCACGCCTTGGATGAGCCCCCGGCGTATCCTAACGTCCTACGCAGTAGCAGCAACATCAGCACCCTCTTCCTGTGCCACCGCTGCGGCGGCCAGTCGTTGCTTCTCCTCCTCGGCTAGCTGGGCCGCCTTCACAGCGGCCTGCGTTGCGGCCATCTTCGCTAGTAACTCCATTTTCTCCGTGTTGTTACCAATGAACTCGCCGACGACTTCGCCGTAGGCGTAGCTCTGCACAAATGGGGTGGCGGTCACGCAAAGTGAGTGGCACACCGGCGCAGTCGCCGAAAGAGCGTAGCACACAGCGATGTTGGTGTCTGCCAGCAAAGCCGATCGGTTGCTATTCAGCTTCTCAATCGCCTCGACGACTGCGTGCGTAGTGGCTGCATCCAGTGGACTCACTACGACGAGCAGCGCAGAGCCTGCGTGTGACGTAACTTGCCGCTGAAGGTCGTCGATCGTGCTGACAGACTTCACGACTGGTGGCGGCGGCGGAGTGACACACGCACGGGACTTCTTCACGGATGTGGTACGAGACTTTGCCATTACGAGAATCCTTATCAGATGATCGTATTCTTCGTGTATGAACGTGTACAGCGAGAGAGTCAACGGATAGGGGTGGGTAAATGCAGAAGAAATAAGGGAAGTGTGGCGTGTGCATTTCGCTCGGCCAAATAAAAAAAAAAAAAAACGAGGCGCAACACTGCTTTCTCTGTCGGCAGATAAGAGACACAAACTCCTTCTGCTTCCCTCCATCTGTGGGATGAGACGGTGGTCTGCTTCAAGCGACCCATCAGCGCACGCAGCAGCCATACGCACGAGATACTCGCCTGCACGGCCCTTTCGCTCTCTTCAGTACAATGCGTACGTGAGACGGAGCAAGGAAGGGGCGCAACTACATGGAAAACAAACGTGGCCCTTACTTGCCCTGGGTCGGCAGGAAAGTACCCCTCTTCCTCATTCCCTCCTTTTTTTTCGGTGTTTAGCAAGTGTGCCGCGACCGCAAGGCGTGATCGCGCCCGTTGGCGGTGCTTCCTGCCCTTTATTAGTGTGTTTCTGTGTTTCCCCATGCTCCCACCTGGGACTCTCCATGAATGCACAGAGGAAAAGAAAGATGTTATCTTGAGGGAAATCATCAAAGCAGACGGCTTTCCTTGCCACTCCTGCTTCTTCACACGAACACACATGTGCACATGCAAGTGTAGTAGTCCCACACCGCCTCTCCCTGTCTCTCGTCATCGGCGCGCTACTAGTATCCAATTCGCTTTTTTCAACGTCTCCACTCTCTGCCGTACAACGTGAGTTAAATTCCCTCCTATCCCTGGCCTGCCACAGGGCCCATCGCGTGGTGCGAAGCAGCCGTACACACGCGGTACAGGAATGCGGAGAACGAGCCAGCAGGACACGGCCTCAGCCGCAAGCCCCACCCGCCTCCCGTTTCCCAGGTCGCCTCACAGCCGCTCCCATCACGCCGCTCGTCACCCGGTGCATCCCTCGGGGGAGGGGGGGGGCCCCTCACACCAATGGGCAGCGAGGCCCGGGTGGGTCACGTTCGAGTCAGGTGAACACCCCTGCCCATCATATGAATGGTACAGAAGTGTTCAATGCTGCAGGTCGCTCCGACGCAACGCCGTGCAGGACCTGACCACTGGCATCAACAGCGACGCATCGCCCTGACCCTCCCTCCTCTGTGTCGTGGGCGCTTGACACTCAGTCACCACCAGAGGCGGCTCGGCCTTGGCAGGGAGAGGAGGACTGCCTGGCTTCCCCACACAGAGTGGGGGTGCTGGACTCTGAGGTACCACGCACCGCGCTGTGCCTCCGTCATCAGGGAAGAGTAACAGAAGGAAGAAATCGAGAGAGAGAGCTGGCAGCGACAAGACCACCCAGAGACACAAGTGATGCTGACCTTCACTCACAGAGAAAAGTCGGTGACGATCAAGAAGAATGAAACTAAAAAGCGAATGAATACATTTATGCATAGCTTCCCCCTCCCTCCCTCCCTTCCTTCCTAAAAGGAAAAAAGAGGTCCAAGGCAAGAGAGAGGTGAGGGTACGCATCGGTGCGTGGGTGAGTGTGTCTGGAGAAGAGGGAGGAGTTTTCGCCGGTTTCCGTGAGAAAGAACACCAGAAGAGCTGCTGCGCCTCAAAGAACGGGTCTAGTGTAGCATGATCTTCCTGTTTCGCTCTCGATTCTCTTCCGTCGGAGAAGTACTAAGCAGTACCGAGAACAGCGATCCCATCTCCCAACCAGGACACTCTACAGACACACACACACACACACATACATGGAGGCTTCTCACGCTCGGCGAGATGCACACCTCACGCCCAAAGCATCAAGTTGAAAAGAAGATGAACATCAACAGGATCTACATAGACAGACGTACAGAAGGCAAACACAGAGGGTGCAAAGTGCGGAAAGACGCAGCTGAGTGGGCGATAGGCACTCGTACTCACCACCACCACCTTCATGACGCAATGGCATAAACTGCGCAGTTTGCACCTTCTTTTCGGCTACGTCCTGGGCACCACAATTCGCATTCCGCGGTACGTGGGGGTTCAGCCCATTTACCCCCGTTCTGCACGAATACCACGACACACTTTTCATTTCTTTCGCTTGGTGCACATGACGCAGCACGTTGGGGTTGGGCCTACCTCTCCGTACACAAGTATCGCCGTTGGGTTTCGACCTTCCCACTCCCACTGCTCTTTTTCCTCTTGTCGTGCCATCACCACACACCACAAACCCACGTCGCATCGCATCGATGTCCTTCCTTTCTTTTTTTCGTTTAAGGGAAATCGTGCTCGGCTGCTGCATGTGCGCGTGCCTGAGCACTGTCGTTAGATTTCATTCTGCTCATTGTTTTTATGTGTCTTCGTATGTTATAAGGCGAGTGGCGAGAGAACAGAGGAGCGTTTACTGAACAAGGGCGTCCATGGCGACCTTGAGAGCGGCGATAAGGTCATCGGCGTCTTCGATACCGCAGCTCACACGCACGAAGCCGTCCGTTATGCCGACCTTCATGCGGTCCTCGGTCGTCATGTTCGCGTGGGTCATGACAGAGGGGCAGGTGATGATGCTCTCTGAGGCACCGAGATTCTCGCACAGAGACCACGGTCGCGGCACGGTGTCCATCAGGAGGCGACCCGCGGCCGTTCCACCCTTGACCTCAAACCAAAGCATGCCGCCGTGCAGGTTGTTGCGGTGCTGCCGGTCGGCCAGCTCTTTCTGCGGGTGGGAGGCAAGGCCCGAGTAGACAACACGTTCCACGGCGGGGTGTGCCTCCAGGAACTCGGCCACCTTTTGTGCGTTCCGGCTCTGCTTCTCCACGCGTAGCGACATCGTCTTCACCGTCTGCAGCTGCAGGAAGGCCACCTGGGGGCTCATGAGGTTTCCCAGGATGTTCTGGGTCAAGCGCAACTTGTCGTCCAACTCTTTGCTGTTGGTCACGAGGGCGCCGCCGACAGTCATGTCGTGGCCGTCCACGTACTTAGTCGTGCTGATCAATGTGACATCAGCGCCGTGGTCGAGCGGGCGCATGATGAGGGCTGTGGCAAAGGTGTTGTCGCATATGTGCAGGATACCCTTCTCCTTGCAGATCTTCGACACCGCAGCGACGTCGATGAGAAGCAAAGTGGGGTTTGCAGGCGTCTCGCTAATCACCAACTTCGTGTTAGGCTTGATAGAATCAAGGACGTTCTTGGGATCGCGCATGTCAACAAAGGTAAACTCCATCCCCAAACGACTGAAGAACACACGGCAGGCGCGGTTCGTGCCACCGTAGCAGCAGTTCGTTAAGATGGCGTGGTCTCCAGCGTTCATGAACGACGAGATAGCCGTGGTGGTCGCAGCCATGCCGGTGTTGTACACCGTGCAGTGGTTGCCGTTCTCCAATGCACACAGCCTCTGCTCCAGCACCGCAACCGTAGGGTTAGCAGAGCGGGTGTAGGAGTAGCCCTTCGCCTGGTACTTATCGATCGACTCCTGCACGAACGTGGTAGACTGGTAGATTGGGGTGAGAATGGCACCCGTGACCGGGTCAGGGCGGACGCCACCGTGCACCTGCAAGGTGTCAAAGCCCTGCGCCTGCGGCAACCACGAGCCGGAGCCGGTCGTGAAGTCAGAGACGAGGTGCTGTTTTGAGGACATGCTTGCGAGTAGCTGCGAGAGAGTGACACTGAAGAGACAGGAGAGAGGAGAAGTGAAGTCAAAACAGTAAAGAAAAAAAAATTATAGATTTGGAACTACGCGAAGTCTCTGACAAAGCGAAAATAGTAATAACTATGCTAACGCGCTAAGAGTATGGTCGGCACCTTCTTGCACGCAGAAACGTCTCTTTGGAGTGTGGTCGCGACGAAGGTATGGCGGTAAAGGTGAAAATGGAGGACGAACTGTAGAGGGAGGAAGGAGGGGAGAAGCAGCGGTGTTGAAGTCCCAGAAAAGGGATAAGGAGAGGCGTGTAGGAGGTGGGTGTGTGGGGGGGGGGGGGTGGAAAGGGGTCAGAAAAAGCGCAAAAGGGAGAGAGAGAGAGAGCAACAATGGGCGAGCACGTGAAATAGAAAACAAACACGAGAGAGGGGCGACAGGCAGGCCACCCAGTCAAAGCGAATGACGGCGATGGTGGGCATTTGTGCGGGCTTTTACACAGCTTGAAGACCTGCTCATTCCACTTCATTGGTTAATGGTGGGACAGACGGGCAACAAAACTAAATGGGGTACTTGTTCTTGCTCACCATGTGGTAGAGCTCTTCGCAGGTGAATTCTGCGAGCGACATAAACTAGCGTATCACCTTCAAAGCAAAGAGAATTTTTTTCTCTTGACCAGCGTATCGTAGCCCTATCCTAGTCACCTGTGGTAAGGAAGACTGCAAGCGACGTGCTACGCTTAACGACAACACCGGCAAAAGTTGCACTCACCAGCGTATTGAATTCTGCAGCGGCAAGTCCTCGTCTCCAGGTCTCTTTCCCGCAGCCTAGAGCTTCCGGCATCATATCCAATCCGTGCACAACGCGCACGAATGATACATCACTAAGCGGCGACTGTCAGACGACACCACACCCACCCGCCACCACACTCGAAGTGATGCGATGTGAGCGTGGATTCACACCTTTGGTGCAGTACTTCAATAACGTCAGGGTCGGAATGATCAGATTTTACCCTACGAAGTTTGTTGATCATCATTGATTCACTTGCTTGCGATTTTCTGCACCTTTGCAGCTCTCTCGCCCAAGACAGCAGCAGCAGCAGCATTCACGTAAGCACACAAGAGCATTCGCGGCACGCGTGACGTTTCTGATGTTTATGAGGGCAAACACAAAGACTCGCCTTGTTGACTTTAGCCACTTTCTGTAAAGCGAAGGGAAAAAGCGCATGCATGCCTTTCTCCTTCAAACACACACACACACACACACACACACACACACACACGCACACGCACATGCAAATACCCGAGAAAATCGGGGGCAAGCTCAAGATCCAGAACCTTTTGGCATCCATGTCATCCTCATCCATTCCCCTCTCCCTTCCCCTTCTCTTCCCGTACTGCAACAACATCACTGATCTTGCAAAACACTGGCGGATTCCACTGACACTGAAGTAGGTCAAGTTGATCCGTGTTTAATTCTGCGGCATGTACATCTTCTTGTCTGTGCTTCCCTTCTGAGAGAGGGAAATCAGAAAGGAGAAAATCAGAAGAGAGAGGTCAGCAGTACCCGCCGGCAATATCGCTTCGCCGCACTTGTCCACTTACTCACCCATGTTTTGCCTCGTTATTTACTTCACGCTATACCCCCACTACAGTCCCCTTCCCCCTTTCCTCACTTCTGTCGAAAGTCGAAGTGCACTGCCGAGAGGAGAGGGAGTATGAGTGCATTGATGTTTAGGTGTGTGTCGAGGCTGGTAATCATGCAGCAGCCAATGCACCGCATTCCGGTGCGATGCAGGCACGGCAGAGCTTCGCGACTAAGGAAAAAAGGGGTGTACGTCGCAAACAACAGGAGAAAAAAAAATACGAGAAGTGAAATGGGGGATGTGAGCGACGGAGTGAGAAGGGAGGAAGTTCACACGTGATGATCCCATCTTCAGACGCATGCAAGCGTTGAAGACGACCCTGAAGAGAAACTTACCGGCAGCAGCATGTGAAGTCCCGTAGTATGGGAGCGGAGGAGAGAATCCACTAACGTCCAGTGCTCCACAAAACA
This sequence comes from Leishmania braziliensis MHOM/BR/75/M2904, assembly GCF_000002845.2. NCBI lineage: Eukaryota > Euglenozoa > Kinetoplastea > Trypanosomatida > Trypanosomatidae > Leishmania > Leishmania braziliensis. The sequence goes on from NC_009326.2 coordinate 1,240,852, forward strand.
AGCTCAGCCCGCAGCATGATCAACTCACTGAGAATGACTCCATTGTACTCCGTCTTAGTTCATGGCACGTGTTTAGGTACACGTGTAAGTGCACTTGGGGACGTTTCAGCGCCTGTGCACGAGCAGCAAGGGCAGCAAAGTATGTGGGACCGAGTCATTAGCGCGAGTGAACAACTGGGGATCTCACATGTGCCACAAAAATCTCGCAATGCTGAGTGACAGCACCAGGTGTGTGTGTGGGGGGGGGGGGGGCTGGTGAGATGAACAACTAGACTGTGTGCATCACCGCATTCGCCTCCAAGCTGTAGAGCACCGGAAACGAAAAAAAAAGAAGGCACTGAGTAAGACAGTGCCTGAGGTGCTCCTCTAGGGAGATGAGAGAAGGCAAAAACGCACACGTGCAGCGGCAAACAGCAGGAGCATATCGCTGGCGAAGATGGCCGGTCCCGCTCTTTTGCACGTGTGTAGTTGCTGCTGAATATCGTCGACGCGATTCGTAGTGAGCCGAACCAAATGTGATAATGACCGCAAGTCTCTTGGACACAGCACTAGCCCAGGCCCATCCCGCCGACACCAAGAGTCTGCACAACCGTACCCGAGGACAGGCTGCTTGGCTTCCCGCAAAGGATGAGAGTGCTAAACCCTGGACACCAGGGTTTGCCCGTGTGTATGAGCTTCTATAAGCCCTCGAGAGGGTAAAACAAAGGGTGAGTCGGCTGAGGAAGGTGCGTCTTTTTTTTCCTGTTCTTCATCACCTTCAGGACTCGCTCGCTGGGACGATGCGTGGGATTTCATTTAGGGGCTTATTGGGCGTTACCTTCTCACCTACAGAGCTTGCTGAGTAGTGCTTCTTGACGTCCTACAAACACCACCTCCGCCCCATGCAGCCTCGATTTTACAGAATCGACTGTGACGTAGTATCGAGGTCGGAGAAGTCAATGAGGTTTGTGAACGTGTTGCCACTCGGTGAGCAGTCCTCATCGACGCGCAGAGACAACTGAGACAAGGTGTCTGGCGTAAGTGGCAGCGACGACGGGTCGGCGTGACGCCCGTTCTGCGATGTGGCTGCCGGCTGTGCATGAATGCGCACTTCGCGACGGGTGTGCGGCTGGTGGCCAGAGAACGGAGGGGCAGAGAGTGGCGCTGGCGCGTCGGCGGCAAAAGCGCTATCGACCACCTTATGCCGCCTTGGGTGGGCTTCTCGGGTTCGTTGCACCGCCATCGCGCGTGGCGGTGCGGGAATACCCCAGCACATCGTCGGCACGAAGACATTGCGGCCGGCGCCGTCGGCGATGATAGTCTCGAGTCCATTCAGCTGCTCACGTAGTTCTTGAAGTACTCTGTTGGGAAGGCGATGAGGATCGTGAAGGTCCTTTCGTTTTTTGGCAGACGCGGGGCCACCAAGAGCGGCCACTTTACGCTTTTTCTCTCCATGTGATGCTTGAGGGCGTGCAGAGCCTGACCCCTCAGCGTGGTTGGGTGGGTATTGATCTGCATCTATCGCGGTCGCTGCTACCGCAGCAGCCCGTTGTCGTGACGGTTGGGCATCGGCTGCGCGGAGTAGCTCGATGTTATAGTTGCGTAGCGCCGCCTGCGAGTGAGCAACGCGCAGCGCCTCCTCCATGTCGCGCAGCCTCTCTTCGTCAAGGCGAAGCTCAGCCTGCTCCTCCTCCAGACGCTGCTGTGCATCGGCGAGTTGCTTCTTCGCCTCCGCCATGGCCGCCTTCTTCTGGGAAAGATGTGCCTGCATCTCCGCTATGGTGGCGGATCGGCTCTGCAGGTCGGCCGCTCGCCGTCGCAGTAACTCGATCTCTTTCGTCGCTAGCGCCTCCATATCCCCAAAGCAACGGTGCATCGCAGCGGTCTCGACCGCCACCTCGCGCTCCTCCGTATCAAGAAGGCTGATGCTCTGCTGCAGCGCCAGCAGAGCTTCGTGAAAACGCTCCTCGGCGGCCTGGCGCTCCTGCTGCACAAGGTGCTGCCAGCGACGATACTCCCGCTCCCAGTCGTCTTTACTGCGCTTGTACGTCGTCTCCTGCTGCGTTAACCATGCGCTCTCGTCTTGCAGGTGACGCTGGAGATTTTGGGAAGCGAGGCGCAGCTGCGAGGCGCAGTCCTCGAGTGCAGTACGCTCCGCGTCAGTGTTGCTGCACTGCGTCGCCGCAAGCTCTTGGAGGCGCTTCAGTACCTCTGTTTGTTCTTTGAAGTGCTCCTCACGCTCTACTTCAACGCGCCGTCGGGCCTCGTCCACCGTCGCCTCATACGCTTTCACTGCTGCCGCGGCATCCTCAGCAGTGGCCATGACACCGCGCAAGAGGGCCGTCGACTTTGCCACGTCCTCCTGCGCAGCCGCCTGGACCCGCTGCTGCTCCGTGCGTAGATCCTCCTCGCGGCCAAAGTAAGCCTGGAGCTGCTCCATCTGCTGCTGGTGCAGCGCCTCCTCCCTGGCCATGGCGTCCTTGTGCCGTGCCTCAGCATCACGGAGGCGCTCTAGGTGGAGGCTATGCCGTTGCCGGCGCAGCTCCTGCAGCTCGACCTCCCGACGCTGCAGCGTGGACTCCAGCTCGCGTTGGAGGAGTCGCTGGTGCTCCACCGCCCAGGCCTCACGCGACTCAATGTACACACGTTCCATGGCCAGTGCTTCGTCCTGCAGCTGCCTCAATTCCTGGTGCGCTATGGCCTGCACATCGGTTAGCAACGACTCATCCATCTTGAGCAATCTCTCCCTCTCCTGGTCCTCTGCGGACCTCCAGAACGCCAGCATATCATCAAAGAAGCGTGCGTACTCCGTTCGTTCTGTCTGGGTTTCGCTCTCCACACCGACAGCGAAGGAGGTTTGAACCTCGTGCTGCACGAGTGACTGAAGCTCCGACCTCCACACGTCCATCTTGAGTCCCTCCGCTTCTTCTGACTGGAATGCATCGTCGAGTCGACGCAAAACGGCAGAGACGGCAGCCGTGAGAGCCGTGTTCACCACATCCTTCGCTGTCCCTGCCGTATTGCCGCCGCCGGCGTCCTTCTCCCCTAGCAGCTCGCGAAGGGACGCCTCCTCCTTTCGCGCCGCACACAGCTTCTGCTGGGCTTCCGCAATTTTGGCGTCATACTCTGACTTCACAGACTGCTCTACGCGCCGGCGCGCCGCCCGCAGCTCCGCCTCGTGCTCATCCTGGGACTCACGAATCTTCGTCTCGGAGGCGCTCTTTTCGTCTTCGATGGCGGCACACACGCGGCGCAGCTTCCCGTTCAGGTGCTCAATCTCAGCCTGCTTCTGCGCCTTTGCGGTGCGCCACTTTTCCATCAGCGCCATCTCGCGCTCTCTCGTGGACTGCAGAAGCTTCTGCTTGGCTGCAATCTGTCTTTGCAGCTGCTCCACGGTAGCCTCGTGCAGTGGAGGGGGTGGCGGTGATTGCGGCACTGACCCAGGCACTGCGGCAGGCGACGCCTTTGGTAGAGGTGGTGAGTGAATGCTCGGCGAGGCGGAGGTTGGGGGTGGACTTTGCAGCACATCATCTTCTGAGCCACCGAAAATGTCGGGCAGCGAGCTTTCCGTTTGTCGCGAAGTGGCCGGCGCTTCCGGCCTCGCACCCAAACGGCCAGCCGCAGGTGGCCCTCGCTCAGGCTCCTGAGAGCACGCCTGGCGCCTTTGCTGCTGCGCCTCCCGCTGCTGCTGTAGCGCACGGCGTCGTGCCTCCAGCATGGCGCTTTGTCCAGAACTCGAGCTGAGCCCTGGCGGGTTCGATTGCGGCATCCACGCATCGTCGTCGCTGCTACTGCCGCTAGAGGGCATGGTAGACACACAAAACAGCGGGAATACAGAATGGCACGGCCGCGGTGCTGCCGCCCAGCCCCACCTCGCACACTCTCGACGGGGTGTGTTAAAGCGACGAGCAAAGGGACAATGTGGTCGGACAAGGTGTCACGTGTTCTACCTCTGAAAGAACTCTTGCGAAGATCACCCGTGTCGAGGCTCGCCCAGAGGGTGGGAAGCTGATACCGGATGGTCAATGAAAAGTGTGCGCGCAGGCAAGCTGTGCTTCTACGCAGTCCCTTATGCAGGTGGATGTGGATATGTGTGTGGAGGGAGGGGGAATAAATGCAGGAGAGAAGAAAGGAGGCATTAAGCCACGCAAAGAATGACGTACCAAACGGGGTTGACATGCAACAACATCACTGTAGCAGTCGATAGGGAGGGGAAGGAGAATTATGACCTTGGTCACAACTCGCTGCCCGGAGTGCGAGCCGGGTTGTCACTCAGCTTTCCTCAGCATCATCAGCGGTCTCCCCGTGCGGCACCCTCGAGGGCTCCACTTGACTGGGAAAAAGCAGAACGAAGAATCACAGGTAGATCATCTGCACCTCCGCAACGGTGCCTCACAAGCGACTAAGTCGCCCATACAAACTTTCGAAGTGGCTCATTGCACTACTGAAAGAAGAGAAAAACGCCAGCACATGGTGTTGCTCAGTCTCTCCTCAGCTCATCACTCAGAACGTGAGGCACATCGGCAGTGTAGTCGGAGCTATTACGTTGCCATTTTTCTTTTGTGTAATCTTCATTGTACGCATAGCCAGAGAGTGTCGACTCCTTGTCACGTTCTATGCGATAGCCTATGAGCTGCTTCGCTGCAAAACTCAGAGCTGAATTCGCTCGCCTTTTATGGGCTTCCGCGGCCAGCCTCTTAGAACGCGCAGTCTCCGGCCACATCCTTGATTGGCTTGCGCTGCGTAACGGTCTCCTTGACAAGCTGAAAGGCCCCCAGCAGCCCACCAAGGCCAGCCGACTCACGCGCCCCGCCGGCCGCGTAGTACTCGAGGTCCGAAAGCTTCATGAGCAGAAAACACTTGCAGTCCTGAGGCAAGTCCATGGCCATCACGACGGGATGGATCTCGCGAGTCAAGTCCGCCATGGAGATACCTTTCTGCGTAACAGCCTCCTCTGTCTTGATCCAGCTTGTCGCGAAGTCGCTAGAAAGCATGTGCGACACGATCGTCGTCACGTCCGCAGGGGTCGGGTTCCCGGTGACTCGGTAGACAGACTCTTCCGTAATCTCATTTGCAGAGAGAGCCGAGGCCTGCATGGTGTTGAGGCACCGGCGCAAATCGCCTTGGCTGAGGCGGTACGCGGCCGCCAGCCCGTCCGTCGTATACTTGACGCCTTCGTGCTCTGCAACGTACCGGAGGCGCGGCATCATCGCCGACTTCTTCACTGGTGCGAAGCGGAAGCGAGTGCACCGAGACTGCAGAGCGGGAATGATTTTGTTGATGTGGTTGCAGAGGAGGCAGAAGCGCACGTTGCGCGTGTACTTCTCGATAACGCGACGCAGCGCCGCCTGGGCATCGTGGGACATCTGATCTGCCTCGTCAAGGATCACAAGCTTAAACTTTACCGCCGAGCCACCGCTTCCGCTTCCAGTTGAGCTGCTGGAGCCCATTACGGAAAATATGGAAGTGGTACTAGCGAACTCGCGAGTCTGCTGGCGCACCACGTCGATGCCACGGTCATCGGACGCGTTCATCTCAAGCACGTTCGCGCGCACTCGATCCTTACCGTAGAGATAGTACGCACATGCCTTAATGGTGGTCGTCTTACCAGTACCAGGCGGACCGTAGAGCAGCAGGTGAGGCATGTTACCGCTATTCATGAGGTGCCGTAACGTGCTGAGAATGTCCTCGTGTGCGACGACGCTCTCCAGTGTGCTAGGACGGTACTTCTCCACCCATGGCAGATGGCTGGCAGCCACCTTGCCCTCCTCACCTTGCCTGCCTGCGTACATTGCAAAAGTCTACAGTGAGAAGGAATACGAGAGAGAAATGGACCTAAACCCCTCCGTCAACTAAAATTCTAAAAAGCTGCGATGCCGCTGGAGAGCTGCACTACTTGAAAGCAGCGGGATGGCCGCGTGGAGGCGATTTGTGCACCCGAAAAGGTGTCAAGTGTGAGTCTCTATGATGGTAAGGTGGGGGGGGGGGGGGAGGGTTCTGCCGCGTGCCGAAAGATGATAGACAATGCTGATGTGTGTGTGTGTGTGTGGGTGTGGGTGTGCGAGTGTGTGTGGGAAATCTCGTTTTTTGTTGTTGTTGTTGTTTCCCCAGTTGTATGCACGACACAAACTGTTGGAGAGTCTCGCGCGGTGACGGTTAGCGTTCAATATCGGCCGCGCTACGCAAGAGAGCTACAAACCTGAAAAAGGAGACCCCACCAAAGCAGAGGGCAACATGTAGAGAAAGCGCAGAGCGGTGACCTGTAGAAGTGCTTGTGGGGGGTAGAAGGTGGTCATCACAGAAAAGTAAAGAGGCGGTTTCCAGGGGGGGGGGGGGGGGGGGGCATGGCCGAGGCACCGGCCAGCAACGCCCCATCTCTCGATGACCCTCCTCTGGAGTAATAACTGTGCAAGCATCAACAGCGACTGATGATGCAGACCGCAATAGAGACGCAGAGAGAGGCGCAACAGGCGCGAAAGCGGTGGTACCATCCACACCTCTTCCTTTTGCCTTTTTATCCTTTCCTTCCGTGCTTGGATGGCCCTACACCCACCGATGAACAGGCCGGCACACCCGCAAGTGGCCGCCCCCTCCCCCTCGTCTCACATTAGCTGAAGCCACTGCTGACATAGTTGTTTGTTTGTTTTTCCCATTGGGGGAGAGAAGAGAGAGATGAGGTAGTGCAGAGGAGACACGAATGCGATCTCACCAAAGGTAAAAGGGGAAGGGAAGAAAAAGAGATCGTCAAGAGCATCACAGAACAACAGCTTATTGAAGAACGAGAATACGCACACACTTACATCAAGTCACAGCAAGACACATGCTGAGTGCCTTCACGCTTTTCAGCGTCATTTCGCCAGCACCGACGACAACGCAGTGAACGCGCATCCGCCGCCGGTCACTAAGTAGCTTCGCTCCCAGGCTTCTTCTCTCTTCGTTGAGACCTGGCATGTGCGGTCGCTGCACAAGGTCGCCAGGCAGTATCATAGCAGCCAAAGGCACGTGCAAAGGGGGTCGGAAAGTAGACTGAAAGAAAAGAAGGAACGGTGTCTTCTCGGTAAGCCTCCTCTCACTTTGTTGGCTTCGTACTGAAACGAGGAATAGTGCACCGACGCAGGACTCAGTAGTGATGGACCGGGGAAAAGAATGCCACGATACACGGAGGACGAAGCCAGGTGTGTTTTTCTCCGCTGTGTTATTCGAAAATGCCTCTTAATTTATGCCGTCGTGTCACTGGCACTGTTCGACTCCTTTCGATTCTTAGGCGCATACTCGACCAGGTTGCTCGGCGGATTACCTAGCTCCGAGTAGTTGTTCATGAGCTCCAGCAGCTGCACGAGCCGTGGATCCTCTGCTCCAGAGATGGGGTTCTGCAGTAAGTCGCAGATTTCTTGCGCCCTGGCTTGTTGGCGATCGTAGCGCTCGCAGTCCTCCTGCGACAGCTCGCTGCGGTGCGCCTCCATGTACGGTCCGTACGAGTCGCGCATCAGTTTTATGGGTTCGACAAACTGTGGATCCACTAGCGTCGAAATCAAAGCCGATGCCATGGCCTCCGTTGCACGGTCTACCTCAGCAGGGATCGTGGCACTATTGCCAGCTGAGGCCGCCGGTGATGTAGCTGAAGACGACGAGGCTGCTACCGGCGTCGACGCTGGGTCCACATTCCCTCCTTGTGTGGCGTTGGAGAGCTGTTGGAGCATTTCCATGCACCGTCTCGACGCCTCATCGACATCCGCGTCACCGACGCTATTGTCATCAGGAAGCTTGCCCTCCTGCTTCATCTGCTCCAGTAAGCTGTTTGCCTTGTCAAGGTCCTCCTCTTCCATCACGCGCATCAGCTCCTTCACTCGTAGCAGGTTCGCCTTGTCCTCTTCGCCCAAATTCTCCTCCACCTCCAGTGTGGAAACCATTGTCATGACGCTTTTCTTGAAACCGTCGAGAGAAGCGTCGTCAGCGCCACCGCCGAGCATGGACATAAACATCTTCATCATATCCGCGTCACCACTGACTGTACCAGAGGCCTCATCCAGAGCCTTTTGCAGATCGTCCTCCAACTTTGCGTCCCGTACGCGAACCTCCTCCTCGTGCTTGCGCTCCTGTTCGTCGACCATATCCATCGCCTCGTCAAGAAGCACGTCGAGGTCGTTATCAGACATCTTTCACTAGCATCAACGGATAGTAGTGAAGTGTTCGTCAAGGAGGGCTGGGGGGGGGGGCGTGGCCCTGATATATTTGCTACAGGGTATAGGCGGGGTGTGGCACTGCTCAGATGAAAGCGTGGGAGGATTTTTCTTTCACCTGCCCCTTCCGAAGAAAAAGATGTTACGAACTCCCGAGAGGAGGAGAAGATGATGATGATGAGCAGCTCTACTCGGTGCCAACCGTGTGAATCAGTGCTTGACGTGCCCACATGCGTGAGTATGCGTGAAGAAATGTATGCGTGTTTTTGTTTGCCGTTGTTTATACGCTAGGGGTCAGAAGAGGAGTAAGTGGAGACGGAGACAAAAATGCACAATGCGAGAAGGGAGGACAGCGATCACATCCCGGAGGAACGGACGACGAGGTGCCGCGTGTACGGATGATGAGAGGGTGAACTCAGCTACCGGCGAAGACGCCCTCATTGCCCCCCCCCTTCCCCTCCACCCCTACTTGTCTTTGTTATCAACTGTGCGTAACACACACATACACACATGGGCAACGAACAACCACGCATTAAAACAGTCACTGCTGTTGTGCGAAACTGCGATAAAGTCCCGAGAAACACTCGTGCAGCGTAATGCGGCAGCAAAGTACTTCTTTTTTTCGTGGGGTGAAGGGCTCCTTTTCGTCGCTGTGCAACTCCCCTTTCGTCGCGCGATTGTGAATGCCAGAGAGGGAAAGAGATGTCAGCCCAGGAAACGAGCCACTCGACCTTGCCGCCTCAAACGTCTCCTCACGCTAACAAGAGGGCGAGAGAGAGATGGCAAAGACATAAGCGGATGGGTGAGTGCAGCAAACTTGCACCGAACATACACATGTGGTCACCCTCGGGTCAGCGGCGCTGCCTGCGTGAGACACGTCGATATGGGATGCAGTGCACCTTTGCGTCCGCCTTGCGTGCTGCCTTTCGCGCAGACTTGGCGGCCATCTTCTGGCGCTTCTGGGAAAAACGCGATTTCGGGGGCTCTGCACCTGATTGACGCGCTGTCGAGCTGTGCTCCTTCGATGAGGGTGAGGACGATGCTGCGGTAGATGAACCATGATGCTGCCCTGATAAGGAAAAGCTAGAGAGTCTAGGATGGGCAGATGCAACGCCGGTGTTGCCCTTCTTCGGACACATCTTTTGGTGCTTCTTAGCATCTCGTGCAGCTGCCTCGATTTCCTTTGCCGTTGCGCGGCTAATCACCGCAGCGGCGATGCGTCGCCGAGCTTCCTTAGCCGACTCGTCGCAGTCGGCTTCCTTGAGCCTTGCCTTTTTCTGTGACTGCGCAACTTTGGCTTGATGGGCATCAGCATTCTTGCGCCGCGTCGACTTGTCATGGGAGGCAGCCAAGGAGAACTCGGTGAAGAAGTCGTCAACGCCGTCCCCCCACTCCTCTTCTACCTCTGCAGTGGCCATGCAAGTGAGAACTTCGTTGAAGCAGCGCAAAAGGGCAGTGATTTGAAAGCGAGAGGAGAACAAGACTAAAACTATAGAAGTCCCTCAGCAAAGTAGAGCAGAAAATATGACGGTCAGAGACGAGCGTATGTGGTCGCAGGAGAGGCAGAGAAAGACGTCAGATGATCACGAAACGATTGAGGCCTGCACGGGAGTACACATGCAGGTATCAAGAGAGATACCATCTAGTGGGGAGGTGAGTTTAATGGAGAACGAGAATCAAGAGCAATGTTTGTCAATAAGAGGGATGTCGAATGAGGAAGGGACGGCGAGCCCGTACATCGGAGTCGTATGGCTTTTTTGTAGTATCGCCTTACATGTGCAATTCTCACCACCGCATATTCCTCACAGGGCAACGCGCAAAGAGTAGCACCACAGCGAGCGATTGGCAAAGTCGGAAACACCTCTGCTGGCACAGAGACATCGTCGCGTCTTCGTTGACGTCATGGGGTGTGAAGTCCCCACCGTCCTCTCCGATTCAGCTCATGCCACCCGTGTGACGGCCCATTGTGTTTTACACAGCGCTGCACACCTGTCCAGTGAAGAGGGAAAAGGGTCAAGTTGGGATCCGTGGCCTCTCACGGGAGAAGTCACGGTCATTCTTTTTCGTCTTCTTCGTTTGGTTTGTTGCTGTTTTACTAAAATGAAGGAAGAGAAAGTAACCTCAAAGTAAAATACGCAAGCACTGCTGCATTTGCGCGGAGGATGGCGGAGACGTACTAAAGGACGCACAGGACTACTGCTCCACGGTCTTCGTGGTCAAGCCCTTGAAGGACGCAACCGGCACGTTCGAGATGACCGTGAAGAAATGCTTGTGCTTGTTGCCCTCCGCCGTCTCCGACTTGCGCTGAATCAGCACGCGCACGCGGCCAGGGACGCCCTTCACGCCCTTGTGCCAGATGTACGTGTTCAGCGACGCGTCAATGCGGTTGTCCTTCGTCTTCATCAGACGACCCACAAACGCCTTGATGCGCTTGATCGCCAGCGGAGCGCGCTTCGCGAAGGTCTTCTTCTTCAGCAGCTTCGACAAGTGAATCGTCGCCTCCATGCTCACAGCGTCCGGCTTGCGGCCAGTGCGCTTGCGCAGGGACGCGCGGGTCGTACCGCGCGCGCGAGAGTTCTTCGCCGTGTTGCCGACGCCATGGAACCTCTTGCGCTTCTCCTCGTCCATCCTCGCGATCACACGCTTCCAGCGCTTGTCGTCGCGACTCCTGCGGCTCTCCACGGCCTTCTTGCGAGCATCGATGATGGCGATCTTCTTCTCCTTGCCAAGCACCTTACCCTTCATGCCAGCGCGTGTCATGATTGGATCACACACAGCTAATGCGACTGGGTGAAACAAGTTGCTTCGTGAGCTTGGGAAAACAAAGTGTGTGTGTGGGGGTGTGTGTGTACATATGTGGATGTGTTCGAGTGGGCGAGTACACAACGAGCGCACACGGAGACACAGAGACCGGGAAAGATGAGGTAAGTGGCAGCAAAAAAGAACGGCAGGGCAAACCGTAGAGGAGGAAGAGGGTCCATTAGCACTAAAACCAGCGCAAGACGGACTCTACATGCTTTGCTGTACAGCGTCAGTGGAACTCGTACGGCTCGTAGATGCGGCTATACTGTGCAAAGGGCTCCTCCGTTCACTGGCCCTCCTCCTGCTTGAAGTAAGGGGAAGCGCTCCTTCTCACACGCCTTTAGCACTGACGCAACCGCCAACCAAAGCATCATTGATCCCCCCTCCCTGGCCCCCAACCTGACTGGCTGCAGTCCCTGTCGCGCGGATCTGCACATTTGGGTCAAAAGGACAGGGGAAAGGAGGAGGAGAGCTGGGTAAGCTCTAGCGCTAGGCGGCGCCCCCTCCACCTCGGCGGGCCTTGAGAATGGAAGATGCTGTAGAGGGTATAATAACAGCTCAAAATGGGCCTATGGAAGCCTCATAAGGCGCCTCTGTGCGTGTGTGTGTAACATGCGTGAGCAGCAGGACCGATCGTGAGAGATGCTCACTGGGCACGGCACACACCTCGCATGAACACACCAGCACGCCTTAAGAGAGACTTCCGTCAAGCACATCCTCGCTGAAATCCAAAGACGTAACAAAAAAAAAAAATGAAGAAAGAGAAACGAACTCAAAACGAAACCGAGAAAACACAGCACGCCGAGATGATGAAGACAGAAGCGCAGGACTACTGCTCCACGGTCTTCGTGGTCAAGCCCTTGAAGGACGCAACCGGCACGTTCGAGATGACCGTGAAGAAATGCTTGTGCTTGTTGCCCTCCGCCGTCTCCGACTTGCGCTGAATCAGCACGCGCACGCGGCCAGGGACGCCCTTCACGCCCTTGTGCCAGATGTACGTGTTCAGCGACGCGTCAATGCGGTTGTCCTTCGTCTTCATCAGACGACCCACAAACGCCTTGATGCGCTTGATCGCCAGCGGAGCGCGCTTCGCGAAGGTCTTCTTCTTCAGCAGCTTCGACAAGTGAATCGTCGCCTCCATGCTCACAGCGTCCGGCTTGCGGCCAGTGCGCTTGCGCAGGGACGCGCGGGTCGTACCGCGCGCGCGAGAGTTCTTCGCCGTGTTGCCGACGCCATGGAACCTCTTGCGCTTCTCCTCGTCCATCCTCGCGATCACACGCTTCCAGCGCTTGTCGTCGCGACTCCTGCGGCTCTCCACGGCCTTCTTGCGAGCATCGATGATGGCGATCTTCTTCTCCTTGCCAAGCACCTTACCCTTCATGCCAGCGCGTGTCATTGCTACGGGTTTACGTAATGACCAGGTTTCTAACGACGGCACGTGTGCGTTTGTGTTTGGCGTGCACAATAGCCGATAATTGAAAGGTGGCAGTAGTTGGGGCGTGTGAGAGAGAGAGAGGGGGGCCAAACCCGCGGGCAGTGGCGTTGGTGAAAGTTGTAGTGGAGAAAAGAGAGTGCGAGATGATAAAGAGAAGGCATGAGTGAGCACCTGCGCCGGGATGAGTGTATTTCTTGTTCTTCCGTGGAATGAAGAGAAACGTGGGGATGATTCGAGCAAACAGCACGAATAGCCTCGCTCGCTACGCACACCGCATCCCCGCCGTATCACAGCTCGCCTTCGCTACTTTTCTTTCCTGCTGATGCACGTTGATGTGGGTCTGGAAAGGGGAAGTCCAAGAGAACAGGAAAACATACAGAAGCACACGAAAGGTGCCAATGTTCCAGTAATCTACATCACAGCACAAACTGACGTACACACTGAGAGAGGGAGAAAGGGCAAGGGGCGAGTGGAGCAGGTGGCAGATTACCCGTAAAGGAGAGAGGGCCGGATGTCTTTGGTTCTCTTTTTCCTCCAGCACTACCGCCATCACCTACTCTTTTCGCCGGCCGCACGTCTCACTGCAACCCCCCTCCCCCCACTCATTACCACTTCCTCCTCCACACCACTAAAATAATTTGCCAGAGCTCTTCACCAACTCGAGCACCTCGGTGGCGTCATACCGCTCTACTCGGCCGTCAAAGCCGGCCATCACGAGGTACTGGTGCGCTGACAAGGAACTGGCGTGTCCGCCTCCTACAGCACCACCGCTGCGTTTCGAGGTGGGCTTCGTTGACGACGTGGCAGCGGCAGCGTAGTCACTGCCGAGCGTGCTCACCGGCCCAGGTGCTGGCGGGGGTGCAATCGTCGGACTCCCCCAGACACAAGCCGCCGCAGAGACGAAGCCGGGGCCTTGGCGATGCAGCACGTGACCCATGCGGGTACTGACGTACTCGACCGCTCCGCTGTCCGACCAGACAATGAGCTCAAGAGGCGATACATGCGTGGTCGAGAGAGGAGAGGCCACTCCTGCACGCGCGCAGCGAGTGGAGGAGAGGGGCATCGTGCTCTTCGACTTCGTTCCACTGATCATTCTACTATTTACCGGCCGCAAGGACGCCTTAGCACCTGCCTTGAGACCGAGCTTCTGCTCCGATGGCTGAGGCATACTGATGTGCAGCGTGGGCACGGCACACAGATGCCAAACCCACACAGACGGGCTAAAGAGAACAATTTTTTTTAGTAAGAGCAGCAAAGTCAGTTCTCTCCGGACTGATCCCCAGAGGAGCACCTCCCCAGCTGCATGACCCGAGTAGAGGTACGAGTTCCTACTGCCGTGCGTGGAACTGCGGCTCGCTGTCAGGCAGGTAACGCGACGAGAGTCATACCTCCAGTCTCTCGGCGCGGCAGGGAACCTCAAGCCACCCTGGTCCTGCTGCTGCTGCTCTAGAAACGCCTGCTTTGCGCTGTGGGGAAGGGTGCCGCAGTTGCTCTCCAGCACACTCATGGCCTCCGCCGACACCGAGGCTGGCATCTCTCGAATGTAGTCCGAGGGATTCACAGACGCTGTCGCAGGTGCTTCCTCCGCGAGAGGCGCCTGATCACTCGATGGGTTGCACCGCCTGCAGTTGTAGAGAAACGTCTTGGAGACACGACCGTGCTGGAACAGTGGCTCATGCACCGACGTGGGATCATCGCGCGCGTCGGCTGCCACGTCGACCTCTCCGGTGGGATAGGGCATCGTGTCATGATAGGTCCATGCTGCGCAGTTCCACACGCAAAGGGTGCCCTCCTCTTGTCCCACTACCAGCAGTGGCGTTGAGAGAGACATGGACGGGGCGACGTAGGTGAGGGCCGTGATAAGAGCGTGGTGCTGGAACGCACGCAGCAGCACGAGCTCCGACGACGCGGTCGTGACGCGTAAGATACACACGTTACGCAGAGATGCCGCGCAGCAAATGGCGGGGCCGTCGTCGACTTCAATATATCTCCGCCTGTGCCGCGGATCACTGGTGCGGTGCTCCATCTCCGACGCACCCTCCTTGCTCGCGGCGCGGGAAGATGGTTCAGGGATGAGCTGCAGGGCTGTGATGGCAGCGCTACAAGGTCTGCACATGTTTTGCATGCGATAAGTCACTGGGCACCAGACGACAACCACACCATCCTCGCTGCCCGTTAGAACCCAGCGTATGTCATAATGAGCGACGGAGTCACGGTTAAGAGCATCACGGTCTTCTCTGTCGGATACTACTACTGGGATCTCCGCCGGCGGAGGCTGTAGCGGCGTCGCGCATGAAGCTGCTGAGTTGCACAACGGAAAGCACCGAACAGCATTCACCCTCTGTGGGTGGCACAGTCGCGCCTTCAGCTCCTGAGTTTGGATATCCCAGACACAAACATCTCCGCTGCTGCACGCCGCATAAAGGCGGTCACCATTCGGATCGACATCGATGTCGTTGACGGAGTCGTTGGCACCATGGTACGTGCAGCGGAAGGAATCGAAGGCGGAGGTAACGCTGCTCATGGTGGGCCCTGAAAAAGAAAAGGGAAAGAGAACAGAAGGGAGAGAAAGTGTATCGTAGCGGCACTGTTGCACTCATGACTCTCTGGCCTGCTGCTTGTAGGGCATTCGTGCGTGTGTGCTGTGGCGCGCGCGTGTGAGGTTGCGTTTCTACGCAGGAACATAAGAATAGAAAAACAAAAACTCAAGCTTGGGCCTCTCGTAGGTGAGGTGGTGCTTCCCCACCACTAATGCCCGCACAAATCAGAGAATAGTGCGACGGTACCTACTGGTTCAACGAAACGGTTTCTTTTGCGAGCGGACGAGCCTTGACGGGTCACAAACAAGGCGCCAGCTTCGAGAGAGACATCCCGCTGTGGCTGGCGTGTGATCATCGCGAGCCACGAGGACAGCAGAGCAAAAGGAGAAGGGTAAAAGATGAAGAAGGATGCTGTGCAAACGAGTAACTCGCGCAGAATGAAGGCAGTGGAAGGCTGTGCTTGGAGTAAAAGTAATTCAACGCAGTCGCCTGGGTAGTAAACAGAAACAGAACAGTCATACCATCAAGCGATGTCACTGGGAGCGAAAAAGACGCTTTTCTACGTGTGAAGGGAGACGGCAACGACTAAGTCTCATGAGAGGCAGTGGCTCTGCATGCGCACTGATCTGCTCTTGGAGTAACTGCAGATCTTACACACAAAGATAAACGGCCCTTTTTATCCGATTTTTCGTGAAGTTCGACGTTGGTGCTGCCCTGCGCATTAAGCGCTGTGAGAGAAGAGGAAAAGCAAACTTACAACCGAAAAGGGAATACAAGGGCCGACGAGTGGTGCAGGACGCTGTCGATAAGGGACGGAGGAAAGGGAGAAAACGAGATGAGGCGGCAGTAAATCAGTAAACAACGAACACAGAGAAAGAAGGAAACGAAAAAAAAAAACTGAACGCACACGTAAGTTGTACTAAAAGAGACGTGACAACAGGGAAAGTAAGAAATACAATGAAAAGACGCTCTGTTGTCGTTATCGTTTTTTTGTGCCTGTCTGTCTGTGTGCGGGTGGGGGAGGGGGAGGGGGTAAACAGAAAAGAGAAGCCGCGCACCTCGACACGTGCACCTACACACACACACAGATATATATATATATATATATATATATATATATATACGTACGCTACACGTGCACAAGTGGGTGCGCGTCGTCAAACGCGAGCATACACAGCGCAAGAAAGGTGAAGTGAGACCAGTACAAACACTAAAGAAAAATGAAGCTGAGAAGGACACACCAACTGCCTTTTTTCTTCTTCCACAGTTTGGCGCGCAGAAGGGATAAGAGGGTGCACACACAAACGAAAGCAAAAGGCAAGCGGCAGATAAAGTCGACGTATGACCCGTTACGCAGCAGGCATAAACAGCGTGCCTCTCTTTTACACAGAGAATACGACTAGACAAAAAAAAAAAGACGATACAAGTGAGCGAGCGATGTAGGGAAGACGAGGAGATCATTGCCCTACCCAGTGCACTTTGGCCTCTTCTACCCTTCTGCAGTTGCCGACAATTTTTTCTAGGAGTGTTTCTTTTCACTGTGAAACGCGGCACTCTACCCTACACGGAAGGCTTGGCTGAGGCACCGCTCCGCTTTGGGGTAGTCTCCAGCATGACGTCAAGCACTGTGGCCCAGGTCGCTCTTTGAGAATGTCGCTGCCTGTGGCACAATCACTTTGCTCCCCTCCTTTCTCCAACACGAACAGAAACATTTGCAGCACAGCACATCGCTTCTTTATGTTAGTCTATACATTTATCTGTCTGATTCCTTTCTTTTTTTTTTTGCGATATCTTCCTTGCTCATGCGCTGCGCAGCACCGACAGCGCGGCAGCAACATCATGATGCGCAAGCCGTGCGTACACCGTCACAGAGAAATTCAACCCAAGACGGGTGATCCAGTACATTACGCATCACTTGAAAATGCCTCGCCTCTCGCCCCCACTCCCGTTGAAGAATCGCTTTCTTTCACCTTGGTGTTGGAACACACACACACACACACAGGTACAGCACACGGCACTGCATAGGCGTGAAACCATGAACACCCCTCCGTCGAGAACCACCGCCCTCTCTAATACCCGCTCAGGGAGTCGATAAAGTGACGCACATCATCTAGCCCTTCAGGCGACAGCTCTGAGCACAGCACTTTGACAGCCTGCACCACACCTTCCTCGGACGGCCCGGGCAGGAAAGATGAGACGGACCGATAGTCGTTGACGGCCTGGGCACGCGGGACAGGGCTGGAGCGAGCAGGAGTAGGTGCAGCACCGTACTGAGGATCCTGATGCACCGATGCAGGCGGGGCCCTCCGAATGGGTGGATTGCTGCCGGCGGCCGAGTCACCACGGCCGTTGTACCCACCAACCCCCCCGCCACCACTGGCGCTGCTAGCGGCCTGCCTGTGGTGCACGTCGGGCTGGCCTGCCGCAAACATGGTGGCGCTGCTGCTCCTGGCGTACATCCTGCTCGCCTGCGCGTGGGCTTGGCGCTCCTGGATCGTCGGTGGTGCGATGCCCTCCATCGGCTGTGCGTACCTCGACGGAGGAGGTGCAAAACTCAGCAGCTGCGGAAATACTGCGAGGGCACTGTCGCGCTCCTCATCCGTGATGTCGCGGTCATCGAAGCGCTCGAGCGACGGAATAGCGGCGACGACAAAGCGTCGGTAGTTGGGGTCACGGCTGATGGGGTTGTCGGACAAGTTAAGCACTTCTAAGGAGGACAAGCGAGAGAGATGCAGCACCTGGTTGATGTCGCGGATTTGATTCTTGCGGAGGTGAATCTCCGTCAGTCTGTGACAATTTGACAAGGCGCCAAGCTCTGAAATATCGTTTAGCGACATGGACAGCACCTCCAACGCTACAGCCTGTCGCAGAACGCCGATATCTTGGATCTGCGACGCGCATACATTAAGCTTCCGAACTCGGCGAATATCGTCCGTCTTGGACTTCTGAAGCACCAGGTTCAGTGTGAGAACGCCCGCCATGATGCCCGCGTCCCTCCCGGATGCTCTATGATGTCAGACAAACAAAACAATGCAGCGGCAAAAAAAAAGGGGGAGGGGAAAAACATGAAAAGAAGCAACAAAAAAGGGAGATGAACAACACCAAAAAGAGGGACGCTCAAATGCAAGAGAGGCAGTACAGAGAGGAAAAGGGGAGTGGACAAAGACAGCGCTTCTCCGCTTGTGTTTGCGCTTGTCTGTCCGTGTGTGTGTGTGTGGGAGAAAGGAGAGAGGCAGAGGGTGTTTGCAAGATCCACGAAGGTTGGTTTCTTCCAGCTGCTTTTCTTGTTGTTTCGAGGGTGGGAAGAAAAAGGGGCAGAGGAGGGTGCGGAGAGTACGCAAGATTAGGTCATGTGTGTAAGTGTGCGGGTGTGTTCGAGAGAGAGAGAGAGAGAGAGTGCGGAAAAGAAGCAGGTGGAGAGTCGCGTGAAGATGTGGAGAAACATGTTTGATCCAAACAACAAGCGGTATTAAGGTCGACCAGCAGAGCGCGCTTTGACTTTTTTTTTCAAGCAGAGGAGAGCATACCGTGTCATTTCTTCTTGTGGTGCCTTGAGTGATGAACTCCACTGTCGAGCCAAACAACAGAACTGGTTCAACCGCGATACCTGGGCATTCTTCTCTGAAGCCACGCCGCTAGCCGGCGCGCGAGAGGCGCAAAAGCGAGGCAGTAAGGCCAGAGCTGGAGGCAACCAAGCAAATCACTCTGGACATCTTCGATGTGCTTCCCCCCTGTGCAAGTGAGTTCTAAAGGGGTTTCCTTCGAATCGGTAGAACCTCCAAAAAGGGGAGAGGGGAGCGCAATCCACCGAAGGACAGGGAGGGTAGGTCCTTCAGAGGCGCACAGCACCGAGCAACGAAAGGCCTGCTGCCTCATTGCTCTGCGGGACCAGAACTCAAAGCGGGCAAACAAACCCCAACATAGGGCCCTACATGCCGAACCTCGGCGGGGGGAGAAAGGTGGTCAGCTTCAGTATAAAAGAGAGCAAGAACAGCATCCTCCGCCCGTGCCACCTAGGCATATGCTGTGTAGCAAGTGCCAGCCACAGCACAAGCACAGACCACGAGACAAGCACTAAAGCACCGATGGATATTATGCAGAACGAGAGTAGAACATTCACACGTGCCACGTAATCCTCACACACCATCAGATTCGCATCTTCCGCTCCCGTTCCCAGACGTGCTTCGCAAACGCAATCACGAACAGTGATTGGTGCGGCTTGCCGGGCTCCGGCTGATGATACGTCTGCACCTCCGCCTCAAAGCCCATTGACTGCAATGCCCCTTGAATTATGCCGCCCATGAAGCCGGCGTAGTTCACGTTCCACCGGCCTTCGCTATCAATGTAGTCAGGGGATGGGTGGACGTGGCGGAGTACGACAGGGTCACTGTCAAAGAGAAAGAAGCGATCTGAGTTGCTCTCGCGCTGGATCTCGCTGGCCGCGCGGCCAAACCAGCGTGCCCATAGCTTTTCCTGCAGCAGCTTCAGGACAGCATCGATCGTTAGCGGGCGGCGCTGCAGGTCAACGGGGTCACGGACAGAAGAGAGCATGATAAGACGAGTCCCAACATGAGCGCCTAGAGAGGTCAAGCGAGCCTCCACCTCCTCGACGTTCTTCACCTTTGTAGGGAATGTGTAGGCGCGTACGCACAGCTCCGAAAAGAAAAAGCTAAACGCAGGCAAGGAAACCTGAGTATGCTCGCTGGAAGAGAGGTCTGCCGCGGCGCCGCCCTGGTCACTGGCTGCCTTGCCGATGGAAACAGTTCGCTGGCGCATTTGCCGTGCTCACCAACGGCCGTGCGCGTATCAGTAGAGTTGCGGTTCGGTGCTGTAACTACAAAATTACAGGCACTCCTCGGTACAAGAGACATGCAGTGGTTGTTGTTGGGCCTGCTTGCAGCGTTGTTGCCGTTCAGACTGCGTGAAGACGTGGTAGGGGGTAGCGTAGTGTACGCAAGGTTACAGGAGCCTGTTGGTGCTTAAGCATCGGTGAAGCAGCAAGAGCACCGTTGAAGAGAGGGAGAAGCACCATAGGGGATGGAGAGAGAGAGAGAGAGTTCAGAGGCACGAGGAATGCTCTACAGTAAATGCAGTGCTGCTCCGTGCGGGGTCATTCATTAGCAACGCTCTGATGTTTTCGCTCGGTAGTGACTCCCTGATGCCGCACATACGCGAGTGCAAGTGCGAAATAAGGAATTAAGCCCCAATGCCGCTACCGTTGCTTTTTTCTCCTTTGGGGTCCATTTGCTTTGCTTCACATGACCCAGATCGCACGTTGCAAAAATCAGCGCTGCTCTTATGAAGAGAAAATGCGGTAGCAAGTGTCTTGTGCTATAGAAGCGAAGGAAAATTGCTGAAGAGGAAAGAAACCAAAACAGTCGACAAACAGAAATGCTAACAGTAACACACACAAAAAAAAAATAAACTAGGAAGTGAGACACCCCCACTCACTCAGCACAGTTGCACCGACTACTCCTGCGGACGGTGAGTAAAAGGTGCACTCGTGTTATGTAAGGAAATGTTTCATGTCTGAAAAACTGGGCATAGTTTTAGTTTCAATGCCCTCTCACTCTCACTTGCAGTCGCTCTCGTCTCTGT
This sequence comes from Leishmania braziliensis MHOM/BR/75/M2904, assembly GCF_000002845.2. Lineage (NCBI taxonomy): Eukaryota > Euglenozoa > Kinetoplastea > Trypanosomatida > Trypanosomatidae > Leishmania > Leishmania braziliensis. Next base: position 1,261,386 of record NC_009326.2, read on the forward strand.
CAACTGCCAGAAGCAGAGAGGTGTTTGCGCACGTGACAACAACGTATCACAACGCACTCCCCCGAAGGGGGATCGCAACAGAACACGCACACGGGCAAACGTCTGTGTTCGCGTGTTGTTGAGAAGCGCATGGAGAGAGACAGAGACAGAGGGAGAGAGAGACGTACTATGAATAGGCCCGTGACTGCAGCGACCCTTTCGCCGAACCTCTTTTTCTTCTGTGCTGCATCGGATTCCGCGACATCGCGTGTGCAACTCCACCGCCGTCCCCTCACTCTCTTCTCTGTCGTGAAGAATCAGGACAAGACACACAGGCGCGCACATCTATGGACAAGGGAGGCTCTTCAGCGCGAAAGAGAAGCAACAAACGGAAACGAAGGAGGAAAGGAGCAGACTGACAGACACCGAGGAGTGAGGCGGGGGGGGGGGGGGGGAAGCGCAGACGATAGTGACGCAGGTGACCCCACTTTGCAGGTCTTAGCGAACAACCGAGGCCGTCTGCTAGAAACAGCAGCTGTGTGAAAAATGCACAAAAAAAAACACACACACAAGAGAGAGAGAGAGGGAGTCTACGCGCCGGCGAAAGAAATACACTCACGCATGAGCGCATCGACATATCATGAAGCGAAGAGAATAAGAGAACAAGGAAAGGGGGTGAAAACAAGGTAGATATGGAAAGAGTGAGGACAAGAGAATCCAAGCCGGCTGCACGCTGACACAACACAGCGAGAGGGGAAAACAGAGGAGAAAGCGAAACGAAAAAGGCAACGTAAAACAGGTAGAAGGAGTGAAACATCTGCAAAGAACCAAAAAGAGAAATCCTCTCAGGAAAGAAGACAGAAAAAAAAGAAAAGAAACACGACACGGACGTCATCTCGCATGCAGGTACGCCTAAAGAAGAAGATAAGAGCAAGGAAACTTGGCACGTACGAGTGCACGAAGAATGGAGGGTGGGGGGGGGGGGGTACGAGGTCGCGCCGCTCGTTTCCCTGGTCGCTATTTTTGAACTGCCGCACTCCTCCACAACGAGGCATCAGCAGCAGCAGCAGCAGAGATGGAGAAGAAAAGAGAGCCGACAACGGCAACAACAAAAGGGAAAGGACGTCGGTTGATAAAAGGGCACACAGAGGAAAAGGAGAAACGGCACTAAATAACACAGAAAAGTAAGTGAAAGAACATTCCCCCAGCATAGTACGCGCGAGGAATTTAATTGTGCGTTATGGTGCGTATGTCAATGAGCGCTACGCTGAGGATGGAATTCGCTCTCGATTCCGTTTAAGCACATTCTCCTTTTCACGGTTTCCCTCGGTGTGGTACAGAAAGCTCAGTTTGGGGGAAAGGGAATTGCGTTGAACTGCACCCCCCCTAACCTTGAGACTTTGTAGGCTCGCTCTTTTTCTGTTGAGTACAGTACATGCAGATACTGCTCCTCCTACAGAATCACGACAGTGTTGCCATCATCTAAGTTAGGAGAAGCGCGAAATAAAATAAGGCATGACGCGGCACACGCAGCACAAACGTACAACACCAAGTACAGAAGAAGAAAAAAAAAACAACACCCTCACGGAGGTGGCTACTTCATGAGAAAACTGAAAAAAAAAAAGAGAGAAACACTCATGAGTCGCCCCTTATCAATACAAAGAAAAAAAATGAAGAAGCGACCACAGAAACTAGCGGGCACAAAGACATACATAATCCATCAAGGTCGGAGATGCAAAGGCCAGTGAGGAAGGAAAAAGAAGAGGCGAAGGGACAGCAGGGGAACTTCGAAGTAATCATTGAAAAAAATATTGGAAAGCTTCCCTTTCGCTCTTTTCCTCTGTTGCTGCTTCTTTGACTACGAGATTCACAAACTGCACCCGTGTTGCGCGCTATTCAATTCCCCACGCAGTTCCTTTTTTCGTTGGCACCCACCCTTCTCCACTCGCCCTCCCTCCCTAACTCCCTGGCGCCTTTCGGTGCCTCAGCCAGTTTCTGTGCGTCACCACTACAAAGCGAAATGCTGAAGGGAAGAAGACCGAGACTGCACACGAAAAGGAGAAAGACGACGCACAAGGTAGATACATAGAACGCTAGAGAAGAAAGCACTAAAAGGTATAAGTGTCGCGAAGATCGACCAGCCTTGGGAGAAGATGCCTTTACACAGTTCCTGAAACGCACATTTGGTGCCCATGTTGGGCGTCCCATGCATTGGCGTATAGCCCGGCACTCGTTTTACCCTCACCTCTTACGACCCTCAGATCACGTATTCCTTTTTTTATTAGTGGTTCGTTCTCCTTTCCCCTCGCCCATCACGCTGATACCTGTTGAATCCGGGAATCAAATATCTGCGCTGACGACCCCTCCCCTCCATTCATATTCACGCACACCCAGCGAACAAGAAAACGACTTCAAAATCGAAAAAAAAAAAAAACAAAGTATATCAAAGCACAACACCGGCAGGGGGTTCTGTCATCATCACTACGAAAAAAAAAAGACTGAAAAAAATGGAAGTGATACAAATACATCAGCAATACAGCTACTGTAGCCTGTAATGATCAACCAACACATACAGAAAGGCAAAGGTGAAAACACAATGAGAGGAAGTTAGTGACAGCGCAACACGAGAGAGATAATAAACACACACACACACACACACACATACACACACCCACGTGCATCTGAACGTGAATACCTTCCTTTGTGAGTGTTGGTACTAGCAGAGGTGCATAAAATACGGTCATATATATATATATATATATATATATATATTTTAGATATGCCTAGGCAGCAAAAGAGAAGGATCTTATTAGCCTAGCCTCACCGCACTTACGCTCCCCCCGTCGGGAAGAAAGAAAATCAGATCCGACGCGAGAAGAACAAAAGGCACGTAATCAGCAGAGGGGTAGAGAACAAAAAAAAAAAAGAGAGAAAATCAATGACACTTATAAAACACACATGAATGCACTTTAGAACGAAAAAAAAAAAGAAGGCAACAACAAAATGAAACAGGAAAAGGCTTTTTTCCTAGATGAGAGAGTGTGGGGGAGGGGGAGAGTGCTACTCAAGTCTCTTTTCATCGCTTGAAGCACTATAGAAAATGTGCCACAGTTGCCTCTCCCTCTTCACTGTTTGTGTTTGACGGATTCAATAACATGTATGCATGAGTTTTTCTTGCTGCTTAGCAGCCCTTTTTTTTTCACTGGTGTTTTACTTTTCTCTTTTGATGGACTGCTCCATGATACCGCCATATTTATGTATATAAATATATATATATATATATACGGTAATCGCATGGACAACGGCGACAAGCACCGAAAGCAAAGAAAAAACAATACGGGGTGCGACCCCCCCCACCCCTCACTCACACTCGCTCGTACACGCACACGCCACATAACAACAACACGCCACAACAAGCACCAAAATGAAACAAACAACAGCCACTAGAGCAGAAACATATTTGCGCCCGTCAAGCACGTATGTTGAGTAGTCTTCAGGTCAGAGAGGAGGTGAGCATCAGCCGCTATAAACTTTGACACACACCTCTTCGCCTCAACATACTGTTTTTTCGAGGCGTATGATAGCGCACAACGGTTGCTTCCATAATGATGAGTTCGTTCCCTCATTGCCGAGCCACATGTGAGTAAGTATGATTCGATCCGTGTGGAGAGTCGCGAAGCTGTTTTGCTCTTCGCAGATGAGCTCATACGCTTCGCCTCACTTTTCAGTTGCTTGCCAACCAAAACAAACAGCTGAATGTGACACACACACACTACCCATTCCCAGCATTCGCGCTCAGTCGACAAACGTGAGACACGTGGCACAGTTGTCCCACGTCTTCAACAATACGAACTTTATATAGAGTCCAAGTCAGCGACCAAGCTGTGAACCCATCGCTTTTTACAAAACATACAACGCGAGAAAAAGTCACTATCGCCCCTTCCCCTCTCCGCTATTTCCTTCTCTTCTTGTCCACCTCTCGGTTGGTCCGCTTGTCTTCCTGGCTTTGGCTCTTCGTCTTGATCTCCCTCGATGACGGAGGCACAGCTCAGTGCGTGGTACCTCATGATCCAGCACCCCCACTCTGTGTGGGGAAGCCAGGCAGTCCTCCTCTCCCTGCCAAGGCCGAGCCGCTTCTGGTGGTGGCAGAGTGTCAAACACCCACGACACAGAGGAGGGAGGATCAGGGCGATGCGTCGCTGTTGATGCCAGTGGTCAGGTCCTGCACGGCGTTGCGTCGGAGCGACCTGCAGCATTGAACATTTCTGTACCATTCATATGATGGGCAGGGGTGTTCACCTGACTCGAGCGTGACCCACCCGGGCCTCGCTGCCCATTGGTGTGAGGGGCCCCCCCCCCCTCCCCCGAGGGATGCACCGGGTGACGAGCGGCGTGATGGGAGCGGCTGTGAGGCGACCTGGGAAACGGGAGGCGGGTGGGGCTTGCGGCTGAGGCCGTGTCCTGCTGGCTCGTTCTCCGCATTCCTGTACCGCGTGTGTACGGCTGCTTCGCACCACGCGATGGGCCCTGTGGCAGGCCAGGGATAGGAGGCCATTCAACTCATGTTGTACGGCAGAGAGTGGAGACGTTGAGAGGAAACATACGCTACGCTGCCCGCCAAACGTCTTATCTGGTGCTTGTGAAACGCCATCCTCTGAGGGAGTATATATTGGCAAAGCCTTCCTTGTACACGTTACCGTTTGTTTCTCTAAACCCGCTGGAGGAGCACCTGTACACCACGCTGTCTTTTTTTTTTTTTCGAGCAGGACTGAAGAAATCTTCTTCCTCAGTGGAACACGGAGAGGAGCCGCTTGTGGCTCAATAAGGGCAATTGAGGTGCTGCGAGGAGGATCATGCATGTGTGAAGTTGGCCCAACGACTGTGCTCATGCGGCTGAAGAGCTCGTATGTCTCAGCTCCTTTCGGGATGGCAGTGCTTTCGTTTTCTTTTTGTTTGCTTTACTGCTGACAGCTCAGGCAGTGTGTCTACAGCTTCTGGCGGGGCGAGTTGCGAGGGAAAGGAGGGATGTGGAGGAGGGGATGGTCCGGTACTCTTCCTCGCCCCTTCCTCCTTCTTCCCAGCGCACACTGGTTCACGTGCACTCTGTTATTTTTTTTTTTTATACAGCAAAGTGGAGATAAGCACCGACTAACTGAACGGAAGTGGCAGCCAAAGAGGCGAAAAAAAAAACGAAACGATGCTTATGTAGGGAGGTAAAACGGAGGTGAAGAAGACGTATGCGCTTGAGGTGATGCCGTGTTGTGCTCGTCTGCCGGTGTCGCTTCATCTCTCTACCCTTCCTCTCCTTTTTTTTTTTCCTGTAGTCTGTGTTTCCCTTTGGTGTTGTTCTTCGCTTTGTCGTGTTCTTCGCTGCCGGTATCACGAGGACAAAATTGAGGACTCTGAAGGGCTTTAGAGATACGCACACCCGCCCTCCCCTGCTCACGCTTCCTTCTCGTTTGCTCTTTTACTGTTATGTGGCGCTTGAGTTTTTTTTTTTTTGGTTGCGTGTCTGTGCGTTGTGCTAAGAGAACGCGTAAAGGAAAGAGGAAAACACAAAGACCAACGACAGCAACAAAAAAGATACGCGCCCGTGCATGTGTTGTGAGGAGGCGGTGTACTGCGAGTTGATGTGACGATGTGTGTTTGTCTCTCTGGGCGTCTTTACCTTTGCGAGTGTGTCTATGTTGCTCTCAGTGGCTGACGGCATGGCAGCAGCATTATGGGGCAATGCGGTGCTTCTCGCTTCCATATAGCACCTTCTGTTAGTTTGACCAGGTAGTTGCACTGAGACAGACATCGACCCCCCACACGCAATTCCTACGCACCGAGGCACGAAGACAAACGCAAGTTCACATTTCCTCATTGGGGCGCTTTTTTTTCCCCCTTCATCGCGTTTCTTCGCCCCTCCCCTTCCCCTCACTATACACACACATATATATATATCGTCCTTTTTTCATCTCACTTACCTCACTTGAGCCCTCTTCGTTAATACGTGTCTATCCGCCCTCTTCTTTTTTTTCCTCTCTACGTCCGCCAATCTACTCGATATTCTACACGCCGTACCCCTCCATAGAACTCACCCCCCTCCCCCGCAGTGCTGAAGAGAATGACAAGAACAGGTCGTTAATGAGCGTTCACGGGTGCGTGTTGGTGAGTGCTGGTGCGGGTAGAGGGATGGTGGAGGAAGGGAAGGGGTTTCGCAGAGGGAGAGGAAAAAGTGGAGGACTGCGTGCTGCGCCAACCAGTAGGGATTTGACGATCGATTTTCGCTCTGCGACAGTAGTGGGACGGAGTACAAAGGAGTAAGAGAGAAAGAACGACGAGAGAGTCGACAGGATTAGCAAACAGCAGTGTCTTTGCAAGAAGACTGACAGTGATGGCCTGAGAAGAAAAAAAAGCCGTCGAGGTGCGGGTGATCCTCTAACGCATGCTCGTTCCCCTTCCCCCCCTCGTTGTTTGTGCTGCAGCATACTCACCCACTCCACCAAAAAGGATGCGGTAATTCGAAGAAACACAACGTTCAACTTGCAAAATCAAAACAGCAACCTGCAAGGAGCGCCTGAGGTACACTTGCACAATGGTCCGCCATTCGGCGTGTGTATGCGGCCTTGGATTGCCACTGGTGAGCCGTACCAACAGTTGCAGGTGCCAGTTCACTCCCCTGATTGTTTTGTTGGTGGTGGTGGCTATTCTGCCTATATACTCATGCCAGCGTGGTCAGACTGACAGGGAGCGTTCTCGGATGGAGGGGCACTGTTGAAATTGTGTGTGCCGTCCCTCTCTTATTCCTGTAAGAGAGCGCAAGGATGCCACTATAAATGGCCCAGCATTGCCTTCCTGCATGTAGTCACACGGGCATACATACACGCAGATGCGCCTCGTAGATACGTGTGTCCTGCCCACAGCTCTGCTCTACCCTCTTCTTCGAGCATTTTCTCTTTACATTTCCCCTTCTGGCCTTTCCCAACGACGCGCGCTCTCCCTCCCTCCCTCCGTTCTGATGAAAGTGCTGCTGCTGTGATGAATGGGTCGAGGTGAGACGAATCAGAGAGAAAAAACTCCGTACGTGTGTAGACAAAGGAGAAAATAGGGAACGAAAAGAGAAGATACTGCCTTGAAGTTGCTAGGTGACCATGTGGAATGAAGGTGGCATTCATGGTAGTCGTAGCGTTGAGGCTAACCTCCAAGAAGGGGCAATGCAACATACAGACACCAAAAGCGAGAGAAACAAAGGTCCTTTATGGACACAGAGGGAGACAGTCTTCAGACCCCCACCTGCATTCACCACCGGTACACTGATGAAAACATTGCCCAACACAGTTTGATTCCCCTCGCTTGGCGAGAAGACAGATAGAGAGAGAGAGAGAGACAGCCTGTAAAAGGAAGAAGAAGTACGTCTGTTGTCGGCATAACGTGTCTCTCTGTCGGTGTATCGTTTATATGCCAATGGACACTCGCCCCCCACCCACCCTGCCCTCACATTAAGTTTGCGCACAGAGATGCAAATTGCAAGGCGATAAAGAGGCGGGAAATAAGGAAGGGTCATTCAGCAGATGGCACAAAGAGAAGAATGAAATGTGCACATGGACA
>NC_009326.2:1269057-1320613 GCF_000002845.2 Leishmania braziliensis MHOM/BR/75/M2904
TCCCGCACTACTGCCTGTGAATTGCATGCGCCTCTACTCACCACATAATGTGCCTCACCGCGCACTTTCCATAACGCAAACCACCACCACAAATGTGGCTTTTGTCTGTACCCGGTGCACCTCGTCAACTATTTTATCATCTTCCGTCATCGTAAGAGGTTGTGCGAGATACGTCTCAACGCCATCTGATCATTGTAACATCATTACTCTACCACTGGCTCTCTCTCTGTGCCTTGTGTCGCCCGCATTCCTTTCGCTTCTCTCAGCACGCGGAGGCTGACACCCCATCACAACGTGATACACCATCACCAATCACGACGAACCGCCACGATCCCACTGGTTTTCGCTCTTTCATTCTCCGGGGTGATACGTATCGTACATTTGCCATCTCGACATCCCCCTCTCACTTCACTTTGGTGTGGTGTTCGTTCAGTATCACTCTCCATCTTCTGAGTACTATTACGTTCTTTTCTCCTTTTCTCTGTCAGCCCTTTATCTCCTATTTCTGGTTCTCCCCCCTCTTCCTATCTCAGCTTGGACTCGACTGCGAGGCACACAAGACAACAGCGGAAGTGCCAAGCGTCGTATGAAACTGAGTTGTTACTGTTGTGTTTGTGTGTCTCCGCTCTTTTCTGTGCGCTCTTTTTTTCCTTTCCATCTCTTTCCTCTTCTTTGTTCCAGCTCTTTGCTTTCCTGTTACCCTCTCGCAGTACACAGAGGATAGGCGGGCGGCTTACGCTTCCACGGACTCATACAGGCACGCGCATACACCCCGCGCACACCTGCTTCACAAATCGGGGGTGGCTAGCCATTGTGGCTGTTGTGTCCGCAACTAAACCGTTATCACTCGAATCATCCCTCATTGTCTTTGTTGGTGTTGTTGTTTCTCCTCCCTTCCTCTGCTTCTTCCACCACCACCACCTCGCTTTTTTTTTCTCCTTTTCGATTTCTCTGATTTTGTTCTCTTCTCGTCCTCCTTTTCCGAGTCTCGTGCTGGTGCACCCATCCTCTGTACCTGTGTTTTGCTGCGTCGACTTGTAGACCCTTTTGATTGACGTGGTTAGCGTTCCTCTTGTCGCGGTGTACCACCTTTTGGGTCGTCGGACACCCGTGACAAGGTGCGTGGGCTACGTAGCGTCACCCTCATCGACACATATATACACAGACAAGCCCCCTTCACAGCTGCCGTGCTCTTCCGCGGCGGCTAAGAGACATAGAGACAAGCGGAATAGTGAATACGCACGCTGACACCTTGTGTGCGTGCGTGTGCTCTAACACACCGCTACATCTTGACATTACTCCAATTTCCTCTCTTTTTCTTGTTGGATTGACCCCCCACGTTTCGGAGAACCATTCCAAGCTGGACACCATGACGCAGTCTTTCTCATCATCCTTGAATGGCTCCTCGCGGTGCGTGTCAGCGAAGAATGAACATCTATGGATGCATGGCGCTGCAGGCGTCATGGGCGGATCAACCGCGATGATGCTGTTCTACCCGCTCGACTTTCTCCGCACTCGCATGCATACCATTCACCAGGGAAGTCGCACGATGCCGCTCCGCTCCGCTCGTGAGATTGTGCGCCAGGAAGGATTGCGTGGCATGTACAAAGGCATCGGCGTGTCGGTCATCTCGCATAGCGTTGGCTGGGGCCTATATTTGCTCTCCTTTCGCGCCGCGCAGCAGCGCATCACGGAGTTGCTCGGCGGAAAAGTGGAGGACTTTATGTTTGAGCAGTCCAGTCTCGATTTCATGAGCGCGTGTGTCGCGGCTACTATCACGGGTACCGTCGTCACCCCGCTTCACGTCATCAAGACACGCCGGCAGCTGTGCGACGCCAACCACCTTCCCAACTGCGTACGTGCGCAGCCACTGCCCCCCGGCTTTGCTGGGGTCCGAGCTATTGTACGGCGGGAGGGTTGGAAGGCCATGTTCCGCGGGCTTGGACCTCAGGTACTGCTCACCGGCAACACCATCATCCAAGTGACTATCTACGAGTGGTTCCGGCGTCACATGTTCACCAACCACGAAAATCCCTCGCCGCTGCAGGTGGCACTGGCTTCCGGCTTTTCCAAGGCAGTGGCCTGTACCCTCTTCAACCCCCTCGAGGTTGTGCGAACCTGCTTGCAGGATCACCGCAACCACGGCCGAGCGGAGTTCAAGAGCATGTGGACCGGCTTGCAGACCATCTGGCGAAGTGAGGGGCTCCACGGTATGTACCGCGGCCTTCCTGTGAACGTTGCTCGTGTCATCCCCACAACGATGATGGCGTTCGTGCTGTACGAGAAGAGCCTGTGGGCGATACGTACGACGTATGAAATGGCTGAGTCGCTGCACACAGCAGGCGCTGCGACTTCAAGCACTAGCAATGGCGTCAAAGGCGGTGCTGCTGGTAGCAACATCAGCACTGCAAGCAGCAGCAAGGAAGGCCGCTCTGTGGGACAGCCTCAGTTCCAGTAGACACACTGCTCAGCGCTGATATGTCTCGTAAACCGCTCTCCAGGTCGTCGTGGATGCCGAAGAAGTGAGGCTGCTCAAGATGGTTGAAGAGGAAGAGTGACAGAGGGTTGGGCAATTGAAAAGGCAGGTCACGATGATATAATGAGGAAGGTAAATGCAAGACGTGAGCAGCGAAGCGAAGCCAGTGCGTCCCATCAAATTTGTAAATGAGTGTCTTTCCCAGTGGGGTGGCCCACGTCTCTGCAACGCACGCCGCGCTATCATCATCTTTCGCTCTGGCAGGAAACCGCACACATACACACACCCACACAAACGAGGCTGGCGCATCCGGAGGAACAACGTAGAGGAAGGCAAAGGAGATGGAAGGGGGTCAAGCGACACGAAGTCCAGCCCGCAGGAGTTCTCTTTTTTTCAACGTCTCCACTCTCTGCCGTACAACATGAGTTGAATGGCCTCCTATCCCTGGCCTGCCACAGGGCCCATCGCGTGGTGCGAAGCAGCCGTACACACGCGGTACAGGAATGCGGAGAACGAGCCAGCAGGACACGGCCTCAGCCGCAAGCCCCACCCGCCTCCCGTTTCCCAGGTCGCCTCACAGCCGCTCCCATCACGCCGCTCGTCACCCGGTGCATCCCTCGGGGGAGGGGGGGGCCCCTCACACCAATGGGCAGCGAGGCCCGGGTGGGTCACGCTCGAGTCAGGTGAACACCCCTGCCCATCATATGAATGGTACAGGAGTGTTCAATGCTGCAGGTCGCTCCGACGCAACGCCGTGCAGGACCTGACCACTGGCATCAACAGCGACGCATCGCCCTGACCCTCCCTCCTCTGTGTCGTGGGCGCTTGACACTCAGCCACCACCAGAGGCGGCTCGGCCTTGGCCGGGAGAGGAGGACTGCCTGGCTTCCCCACACAGAGTGGGGGTGCTGGATCATGAGGCCCCACGCACCGCGCTGTGCCTCCGTCATCAGGGAAGAGTAACAGAAGAAAGAAACAAGTGGGCTGCAAACAGGTTTCTGAGAGCTGAATTAGGTAGTAAAGCTTTGCGCAGGTAAGCCTCTGTATTTCACGCTTCTTCATCTGTGCTTACCGTGACTGCGGCATATACCGCTTGCGGTCGGGACAACTGGGGCTAGAGAGGTGGAAAGAGACTCAACTCGCATAAAAGGAACACGAGGGAGGTTTAGCGGCTAGCTGCGGGTAACAGTCTACTGCATCGCGGGCCATGTAAACGACTCACGCCCCTCCTTGTCAACACGTTCGTAGCCGTGACGGCCAAAGACGTCACGCTGCAGGGACACCAGCTGTCCGTACGGAAGAATCAGCGTGTACATGGCGTTGATGTACGCCAGGGAGGCAGTCATCACCGGTAACGATACAGCCGTGCTCGCTGTGAGCATGGCAACAATCTGTCGATAGGCCGGAAGACCCTCCTTCATCTCCTTGGTGAAGGCGTCCATAAGGTTGGGAAGATTCGGATTCTCCTCGAAGGCCTTCGTCATGGGTATCAGCAGATAGCCCTGCAGAATGCAGCCCGCGCGGAAGGTAGCAATGGTGGCGGGCAGGTTCAAGCCAAAGCCGTGCACCTTGTCCAGCTCGCGTAGGCACTGGAACATCTGTGCGTAGCTTGCGATGATGGAAAGGCTGACGGCGTGGTAGAGCTGCTTCACTTCGGGGGCATTGGGAGACTTGTCCTTGACTTGCTCACGCACGCTGCACGGGAATGTAGGGAACGCCTTGAAGTTTTCGGCACGTTCATCCTTGCACATTGTCATCTGACGCGAGATGACGGCCATGTTGAGAGAGGGTGCCGGCACGCCCACCTCCAGGGCCTCCTGGGCGGACCACAGGCCGGTACCCTTGGAGCCAATGCAATCCTTCACCTTCTCTGACAAGTAGTTGCCCGCCGGCTCCTTCGCGCGGCATGCGGCGATGGAGATGTCGAGCATGTAGGATTTCAGGAAGCCACCTGCCTTCCACGACTCGAACACGTCGGCGACCTGATCGTTGTTGAAGCCAAGCGCCTGCAGAGCGCTGTACGCCTCGCCCCAGATCTGCAGAATAGCGTACTCGCCAGCGTTGTGATACATCTTCACGCAGGAACCAGCGCCGCCCTTGCCGTTAAACGTCACACACGGGCGACCATCCTCAGCCTTGGCCGAGGCTGCCTCCACGATCGGGCGGACCTCCTCCCACACGCTTGGGGTCCCACCAGGAAAGAAGGCCGGACCTTTGCGCGCGCCCTCTTCACCACCGGAGATGCCCATGCCAAGAAAGCGGAGACCCTGACTCTCCAGCTGCGCTGCGCGCCTGCTCTGGTCCTTGAAATTCGCATTACCAGTGTCGATGATGATGTCGCCATTCTCGAACACCACCTTGAGCTGCTCGATCGTGGAGTCTGTCGCTGCACCAGCCTGTACGAGAATGAACGCGCGGCGCGGTTTCTTGAGGGACGCGGCGAACTCCTTCATCGTCTCGTACCCCTGCAAGTTGGAGGCAAATGTTTCGTGCTCATGTTCCTTGAGGAAATCATGCGTCTTGCTGCAGGTGCGATTGTACACGGCGACCTTGAAATGCTTCTCGGCGATGTTCAGGGCAAGGTTCGCACCCATGACGCCGAGGCCGATAATGCCGAGGTCGTTCGACATGGTGTTGAAGGAATCCTTTTGTGTGTGTGTGTGTGTGTGTATATAAAAGGGAGGTGATTAGCCTAAGCGCCGGTAAATATGAGAGTCTTTCAGCTCCGCTTTACACGTAAAGTTGTGTGAGGGAGCGGACTGGTGTGAGAAGCAGCAGTGTGCGTATGAGTGAAGGAAGGAGAGCGCGCCAGTATAGAGAGACAGACAGACAGACAGACAAAGCACAAAGAAGCTCACAATACAAACGACTCACCAAGCGATAGAGAAAACACTTGTTTTGTTTTCTCAGCTTCGCTTCGCTTGACACGGTTGACGATCACAAAGAGAATGGACCTAGAGATGAAGGAAGGAGGAGAGAACAGAGAGGGAGATGGGGTTTGTGCTATAGAAATATTTGAGCAGTGCTTCGTAGGGATTACGCGCGCGAGAGGGAAAACGAAGAGCAGGTGCAGCAAATGAGCAATGGAATGGGACAGCAAGCAAGAGTGAGAGAGCGAGTAGGGAGGAAAGAGCGAGAGAGCGGATTCATTTCCACAGAGCATGAGAAAAGAGATGAGCGAGCCGAGGACGAAAATGGCTTCTTACGATGCAGCGCGACCTCCGAGCCAGGCGAATTCATTCGGGGAAACGCCCCATGAGGGAGGAAGATAGCATCCGCTGCAGCTCTCTCTCTCTCGACGGGACCACCACCTCCTCCTCCTCGTCACTTTTCATCGGTGTCCAGGTAGTACACCACCACGACTCTTGGAGAGGCTCTCTCACCCACAATGTCCTTTTCTCCGCCGTGATCTTTGTGAGCCTAGGGTGAATCGACTTAGATCCCTGTGAAGGCCGGCAGAGCGGCAAGCAGCTGATTAGCTGTTGTGGTCACTTTAACAGCCAAAGAAAAACACGGTCAAGCAATAGAAAGAAAGTGGATGCGTAGGCGATGACACAAAGCCGCGCCTGTCCTGTCACCCTAGGACGGTGCTAGGCGAGGGTGTCTCAATTATGCAGGTGCGCGCTGCCAAGAAAGATCCACCCATGACTCCTTAGCGACCAAACTACCGTAGGTGAGAGCGAAAACAACGGTACACTTGGCAACTTCTTCTTCCCCCTCACTCGGCCACAGCTTCACAGCTCTCACGTCATCCGGCTAGCATCGTTCCGGTTACTGGCAAGGATTACTTGCAGCCTCTCCTGCTCTGATTCGATTGCCCGGATAAGGCGGTCGCGCTTTCTCCTCTGCCGCAAGCGCCGCAGCTCAGCTCGCTTCTGCTTCCGCTGCCGCCGCTCCTCCTTCGCTGTTGTCACGCTGAGCCCTCCTGATGACGAGTCCGCTGCATTTGGCCCGCTGCTGCCCGTCGCAGAGCCCCGGTGCGGAAATGCCACAGGCGGGGCGCCCTTCATAAGATCACGGATGGTGTGGCGCAAACGCCGCCGCTTCGCCGCCTCCTTCTCCAGCCACGCCGCCGTCTCTTTCGGTCCAGCACCGGCAATCACCAAAACAAGTTGCCCCTTCTTCACCAGCATCTGTGCCTCTTGGCGGAGGTAAAAACCAACGAGTCGCTCGGCTGTGCCGGCGTGCAAAGATTCGTTCAGCTTCGTCAGCTCATGCGTGACGTAGACGCGCCGGCGTGGCAGCACAGATGCAATGTCCTGCAGCACCATCACCAGTCGACGCGGAACCTCGTAGAAGACGCACGGAAATGTGGCTGGAGCAACGATAGTGCGGAGAATCCGGAGCCGCGCTCCGTGAGACTTGGGTAGCACGTTCCCAAAAAAAAAAGAGCCGTCCTCAAAGGTCTGAGGGGAGAGGGTTATGTTGTCATGGCCGGCTGCGCCGGCGCCTCGCTTGTGGCTCTTGGCGGATTCGTAAGCAGAAGTCGTCAAGCCAGACACCGCCAGCGCGCTCATCACGGCTGACGCCCCCGGCACAGCTGTGACGCGAATGTCGCTCTGCTGCATCTCTTGCACAAGCTCCGCACCAACGTCACCAATGCACGGGGTACCGCTCGTAGTGACCAGTGCCATGCTGCGCCCCCCCTTTAGTAACTCCACCAGCTTCTCGCGCGAGGAGCTGCAATTTCCGCGGCTGTAGTGAATGAGACGACCCTGGTTGGGTATGTTAACGAGGTCCAGGAGAGTCTTGGTAGCAGGGCGATCGGTGGTAATGATGTAGTCAACACCGCGCAGCACTTCGAGAGCCCGCAGGGAGAAGTCCTTCAAGTTTCCGATCGGCACCGACACGACGTGCAAGGCGCCCTTGTCGATGTTGGTTGGCTTTGTGAGAGGGTCGAGCGCGTCCTCAGGCGTGAGGCGCACCTTTCGGTAGTGGAAGGTGCCGCTAAAACGACAAGCAGTGCTGCTGAGCCTTCGAACTGGAGTGACGAGGGCCACAGCTGAAGAGCTGGCGGGCGAGGCGCACGATGCGCATGCATGAGAATACTGTGTTGCAGCGGAGCACGGTGCCCCAATGACCTGATGAAGGTACAAGGGGGCTGCAAAGCGTGCTCCAGACCACCCCAACATGTTCATGACTGCGCGTGTATGAGTAAGTGTGCTCGATGGAGATGTGTAGGTCAACATCCCTAGTTTGCTGGTACGTCAGTGAGATGGGTCGAGGCAGGAAATCACGACCAAAAAATAGTGAAGAGGACCGCTGAGGTGAACTACTCAGCAAGAACAGTGAAACATATCTCAGACGAAGTTGGCCGACCAGCTCAAGGGACGGAGGGGCAACAAGCGAGAGAGCGAACCCCATGGAGGAGTTAAGACACTGTCTTGTTCTCCTGAAGTGTGGACAGAATCATTGAGCTCTGCAGGGAGTCCTCTCTCGAGTGTGCAACACAACCCTCTCCACTTCGATAGGGGCCTTTCTTTGCCATTTCCTTCCAAAAGTGTGTCTTGCTGGTAGTGGTGTGGTGATTAGAGAGAGGGGTAATGGCTGCGTGTATACAGTGTTACCTTACGCGGGATCGGCAGACATGCGGGGAGTTCGCCTACTGCTTTAATAGGAGAGATGGTGGTCCTCTTAGCTGAAAAGGGGAGGACAAGAACAAAACAAGCGACACAACTAAAACAACTGAGATGCATAGACAAAGCGAAAGAGAAAAGGAGGGGAGAAGGCAGTCAGTCACTGCCCCTCTACGGCTCCACCTCCTCCTATCCCTCTCCCCTTCCTCTAGTTCTCTCTGCCTCAACCTCACATCGGACAGCGGGTTCGTTCTTGCGCAAGGACTGCAAGGTGAGAGGACGTACGGCGTGTATCGGCTACACCAGGAAGCTGTCATACACCGAGAAGCAGACTGGCATGGTGGCAGCGCCACTAGTAGCATCACCCAAGATGTGCGCAGCAAGGTGGGACAACACTGTCTTCTCGGCAAACATGTTCGCCGCTTCCTTCTGAAACAGGACATCCTCGTCGTCGCTACCAGCGACATCCTCTCCATCGCTAGTCACCTCCGCCGGCGCAGCCGCGGTAACAACAGATGCAGTCGTTGGTGAGTCTGTGAGGAACATGACGGACCTGATTGCGTCGGCGTCAGACAAGACGCCAGCGTCGTGCAGCCGACGGAGAAGGCGCACAACCGCGAGGAGACAAGATACCTGGTCTCTGGGCGCCTTGTGTGGGCCCCACATGCTGCGAGAGCAGATAGTCGCAGCCGCTTCGCGAATATCGGTCGTGTCATCGACGAGCAAGCGCAGCAGAATCAAAAAGAGCGTGACAGCACTCACTGGACATGTCGACGGGGCCGACGCCGCAGCTGCGACGCTGCAGTCCAAGAAAGACTCTGCTGTGCGCAGCGCTTTGACCACCGCCAAGCGAGACTCCAGCGGATGCTCCGGCTCGCAATAGTATGACAAGAGATGCGCGACTGCAGGAGACACAGCGTTGGCGCCAGAAGCAAGCATGTCGTACGTGGTGATGAAGTCGAGCGCCGCACTGCAAGCGTCCGAGTTGTGCCGCGGAGTGGCCATCACGGAGTGGTCAGCATCGGCAGGCGGAGTAAGGAGAGAGACAAGCGCTGCGTGCAACTGTGTGACCGCAGGAGAGGCAATGACGGCAGAGGTGTTTGCGTTCGACAAGGCTGTTCTCGAAGCAGGAGTTTGTTGCCCTGCACGAAGGATAGAGCAGTCAAATGAATGAAGCGGAGCTGCGGCCACACCGGCCGCCTCGCTCGACAGCGACATGGTCAAGGCAGCAAAACGCATGTGCGAGGCGA
Organism: Leishmania braziliensis MHOM/BR/75/M2904; assembly: GCF_000002845.2. Taxonomy (NCBI): domain Eukaryota; phylum Euglenozoa; class Kinetoplastea; order Trypanosomatida; family Trypanosomatidae; genus Leishmania; species Leishmania braziliensis. The sequence continues at coordinate 1,278,360 of NC_009326.2, forward strand.
GCTGCCACCACGAAGTGCATCCGATCGTCATCGTCGTGGACGACGAGGTGCTTGTGGCGCCGCCAAACAGCTCCGTCAATGACTGCAGCGCTAGTTGTGGAACGTCACAGTGCAGATCGTGTGCCAGCACGTGCAGCACCACCGCAACATCCGCCTTGGTGAGAACATCGGTCGCATCAGAGTAGTGCTGAAGCTGCGTCATGACCCACGAAATGAGATTGTGCTCGCCGCGCCGGATGCTGAGGGTGGCAGCTTCCCTTTGCAGCAATTCAGTCAATCGACCCTGCTCCATCCCAGTCCAATGCCCGATCGGAGAAGTGTCCCGCTGCGCAGCCAGGAACACGAGTATGGCACTTGCACCCTCCATCACGCTGCCGCGCTCCAAAATGGCATGGCTCGCCGTCAGGTAAGCGCTTATAGTCTCAACGCACATGCTGCGCAGTGCGTGTTGGCGGTCCGGGCTTAGCGTGTGTCGCGGGCCGTAGAAGACGATATCTGCCAGCAAGGAAAAGAGCGAAGCCGCTATAGTTGCGCTTACCCCGCAGGCCTTGATGAGCACCCTCTGACAGGAGAGAAGGACCTCGCTAACAGCGCGACTGACCGTCTCGGCAACCATCAGTGTCGCGTAGCTGCTGCGCTTCTGTCGGTAGTGGCGTCGCAGCGTCCCGACGTACTGAGAGTGGAACTGTAGCAGCTGCAGAACCGCGCCATGGCATGAATTCAAACCCCCGCCAGCTGCGCCCCCATGCCGCTCGAGCGGATCCCTGTGATTCGCGGAGTCTGGGAGAGCGTGATGCGGCGTCAGTGGCTCTAGCGACAAGCCACGCCGAGTCTGATCAATCGTCTTCTCCAGAGAGGAGAGCGGCACCAAGCAGCACAGAGCAACCGCGCTGGCGGAGCGAACCATCAAACTCGGCGAGTTGGCACACTGCATTACAGCCTCTGCCATGCGGGCGGCGTCGTCCGACTCGCCGTGGCTGATTTTGGTAATGAGGTGCGGCGGATCCGGTGAGAGCATCGACAGAAGTTGCAGCACCGGGAAAAGAGCGACGCTTACCTCAGCAGCGGCTGCACCGCCACCGTCCTTTCCCTTCGCTTCCTGGACCAATCTGTTCCCTCTTATCAGCTCCGCGTACGCATAGGCGATGCCGCGCGGCATGCGCTTCGCGACGTCGTGCAGCGAGGTGTTCACGCCAGACCCGCCGGTCGACGGGTGCTCGCCGACAAAACGGTGAATGACGGCGGAAAAGAGCATAAGCGAGCTGTTGCGCGTGTACCAGCTGGAATTGTGGAGGCCTTCAGTTGCCAGGGAGAAGGCCTCCTCAATGTACGCTGCAATGCGGTCGGCAAATACTTTGTTATCGAAGATGAACTTCATCACGTTAAGCGCGTTGGAGCGCTGGCTACGCCACACTGTTTCTGCAGAAGCGCTGAGAAGCGCTGCCTCGGCGCTGCCCAGCGTGGATGCACCGGCGATGTCGCCGCGCGCGACGCACAGAAGTTGCCTCATCGCTGATGGAAAGAGGCAGTACGGCACCGTTGTGTCTTCCGCCTCGAGCACTGCAAGGATGGCGTGGGGGAGCCCTTGACTGCGCCGCAGCATGCGGGTCACATCTCCAGAGGTAACACCCTCAGGTCCCATCAAGTAGTCCAGAAGCTCTGCCGGCAGTTGGTAAAACAGCGCTTGGCGCGAGCGCACCAACGTGGCGGCGAGGGCTTTCAGCGCTTCGCGGACGGACCGCATCACGCCGTTGTGCTTCGTGAGGAGCAGAGCATGCACTAGCTCGTAGGCGGTCGCGTGAACAGCCGCAAAAGGCATGGCGTGTACTGGCCGTAACCTCAAGACACGTGTGATGGAGCTTGCGGCGACGCGCATGCTGAGCCAGGTGTTGTTCACTACTCCTCGCATCACAGACTCCGCCTCGGGCCGACTGCGGTCGTAGACATGGCCGCGGCAGTCCACGACTTCGTCTGCCCCCAACGACGCGGTTGCGCCGGCCGCCACTGTCTCCGTGCCCACCAATGAGCTGCACGTCCGCAGGACAAGACAGCAGCACTGCAAGAGGTCCGTGCACGTCAGCGTCAGCAGCGACAATGGGGAAGCCGTGGCGGCTTGGCGCTCGATAGACGCCATGAGATTGACCAGCTCCGCGCATAACGAGAGAGGGCCATGAAGCGGGTTTGCCTGAATGTAGGCGTATGCCTTGGTACCACGCATCGCGCTCATCTCAGCACACTTGCTTTCCACAAGCATGCGTTCTTGCCACACCAGTTTACTGAGACGCTCAAGCTCCTCCAGTGGATGCTGCTTCATGGCTCCCTGTGCCTCTGCTGTGAGCGTGGAGAAGATGAGAAATCGCCCCACAGCTCCCTCAGCGTTGCGGAACGTCTGGGCGCGGTGCAAATCCTGGTGAGCACGCGCCGCCATAGCGGATGCAGAGACGGCGCTATCGCCGTCGGCGCCATTAGTCGCCGTAAATACTGACGCTGGGGCCAACTCGCAGAAGGCGCGCAGCAGTTCTCTGGCGCTCTCACGCGCTTGCGACCAGCCATCTGACAACGTGGCAAGGAGAGATGGCACGACACAGGCATGCAGCAGCGGCAATGCGGCGCCGCCGCGTACCGGTTCTGGGGCGACAGCCCACTCCACAGGCTCGTGTCTAGCGATATGTGTGCGCAGCCCTTGGAGAAGAATGCAGTACCCCATCATGGCCGTGACACGCCGCTCCGCCGAAAGCCCGGCGCCTGCGTGAGCGTTCATGCCTATGTTCTGGGCAAAGGTGCTCGAGAGGCGCCTGCAGTGATCCATCACCGCTATTCGGTATTCCGTCGTGCCCAATTCCAGCTGCAAGTCCGGCCCACTGACGGAAGCCGCCACCGCGGACCTTGTACGAGAGTGTTGGGCAGACGCCAAGGTGTCCTCCTGCCACTCACTCTTCTGCTGTGCCCTCTTGGACCCCGCCGAAGTCGCTGCCGATGCCCTATGCTGAGGTTTGCTGGTGTAGCTCTCCATGAGACGGCGTACCCACTTCCTCATCATTTCCAGCAGTCCTTTGCGCGCGTTGCCATCGCCGCCGAGGTGCATGTTAAAGATGAGATACTCCTCCACCTTGCGCAGCTGCCATGGCTGCACGGCTTGAATCTTCTTCGCGCCCAACACGCAGAGAGACAACGCCGTATTGCGCACGTCGTAGTTGAGGCTGCGACAACCTTCTTGCAGAACCTGCAGTACAGTGCTGCCAGGGGCAAGGTAGGGTGTGATATCGACGCCAACGCCGCGCGCACGTGCGACCGCCTCGATAACGCCTTGCTCAACGCGCCCGTGCTCCGGTGCTCCCACAGTGCAAGACGACGAGGACTTCCCGTCAGATGCACTGTCGAGGCATGCGGTGACGGCGGTGAGTATGGTATGCAGGCACGTTGGGTCTTGCTTCACCAAGGGCGCCAGAAAGTGGGCGGTTATGTGCGAGATGTTCACCGCCTCACTGACGTTGGACGAAACACTGACGTAGCCTTTCTCCGTGATGGCGCGTGCTAGAGGCTCGATGATTCCACGCCGCATTACATGCGCAGCTGTTTCGCTGTTGCAGCTGCAGCCCACGATCGCAGAACTTGGAGGTGCCTTGGCAATTCCCTGAGCTAAATGGGCAAAGACGTCGCCGGCTACGTTGCCGATCTTGTGATTGCTCGCCCCAGCCAACAGTGTGCGGGAGAAGGTGGAGATGGCGTCTGCCGCGGAGGTAGGAAAACCATAGTGCTGCTGCAGCACCGTGACGAAGTCGCCCAGCGACATCATGGAAAGCGAGCCAAGAAGTGCATGGTACTTGCCTCGGCGCTCTGCCTGGGCGTGGAGGATCTGATCAAGCGCCATGGAGGTGTCGACGCAAGGGTCGAGTCGCTTGTCAGGTACATGAGAGGAACTACTGCGAAGCAGCGCATGAATCGTCAAGACCTCACCATACGTGCCGTAGAGGGCGCCGGACATCTGCTGTGTGCCGTCATCCCACAGCGCCATGATGAGCTGAGTCGCATAGGAGAGCGCGTCCTGCAACTTTGGCGATGAAGAGCACAGAGAAGCGAGGTGGCGACGAAGAGCCGTTGCCTGGTCTACCCCCGGTGTGGCAGACGCTGACGAAGGCTGGGATAAAGTCGGTTTCTGGAGAGCTGCGGCACTTCCGTTCTCTACTGGCTGCGCGAGCGCCTTGACGGCGCTTGTCAGAACGGAGCTCACATGACGCACGACGCTGTCCACTGTCTGAATCGCCATGAATCGTGTCTCTGGCTCTTGCACAAGATTGCAGTACTGCTGCGCAGCCTGTAAAATGATGTCGTAGGCTACAACGGTACCACTGGCGATACCATTCGGCTCTTTTGCACCCGCAGTCACCGACGGCAAGGTCCACGGCAGAGGCGTCAGTAGGAGGCCGAGCGACGCCCAGTCCCCTCGAATCGGCGCCGAAGTGTGAGCCAGAATGCCCTTGAGCAGCGCAAAGCAGCCATTCGGTGTAAAATGGGAGAAGACGTCATGCAGCGCAGTGACCCCAGCGCCACCATCTGCCTGAGCTACCTCTCGCGGATTCGCTGATGACACGACGCGCAAAGCCACGTCTGCCTGCGCGAAAAGGTGCGCAAGCGACAACGCAGTAGGCATCTTGCTCTGCTGCAGGTTGGGGACACTGTTAAAGGACGCGTCCGCGCCGCCTGCGCACCGAGCGATTTCGTCGCGTAGCGCGGCGCAGACAAAGGCCAACAGCCACGCGTCGCACGTGCGCACTGTCAAAAGTGATGCTACCAGCAGACCTACCGCGTTCAGTACATCCTTTGGGAAGATGGACGAGTAAAGCATGACGATGGTGGGCTGCAAGAGACGCGTCAGCTCGTGGCGCACAGTGTCACCGGTAGCGTCAGATGTAATCGAAAGCGTCAGCGAGCCCATGTACTTGTGAATGTACGCAGCGACGACGCGGACACAGAAGCGAATATGCTCAAGATCTTCGCTAAACACGCCACCTACGTCGACACTATGCGTTACCGGTAACACATCCGTCGCCACACCATAAATGGCCTCCGCATCCTCATTGGCCAGCCGTAGCGGCATGCCTGTGCCGTAGCGTGCATCTCTGGAAGTACTCACCGGGAGACGACTGTGGCGAGTCGCGTTAGCGACGACCCACTGTAAGCTGTCTGCGAGCAGCGGCAGCGCCTGAAGAAACGTGTCCTTGAAGATCCCAGGCATCATGGGCATCAATGTACTCGTAAGCCCATCCACGGTGTTCAAGAAGTCAAGCACCCGCTCGAGTTCAGCGTTGTAGTCTCCCACGCTTCGCGCGGCGGTGATAACGGTGTCTCGATCCTCCGAGTTGCACGGGAAGTACACCGCGGCAGCAGCCTCACAGGTGTCATTGTAGACACCGAAGCCCCCAACAGGTTTCATGACGGTAGCGGCCTCTGGCGCCGAAGATTTGGCACACTGCAGTAGGCGGCCGATGTACATTTCACGCAAAATCGCCTCCGTAGCGGCGTCGGGTGAAGACAGAAGTGTTCGCAGCAGAGTCATGAGCGCTCGATGAAGATAGCGCACGCGGCAGTCGAGGAGCAGCGGCACCACTACCTCCAATGCTAGGGTTCGGCCCCACGAGTAGAGCTCACCAGTCGACTCAGTGAGAGTGGCCGCCAACTGAGACTTGGGGATCTCGCGTATGGCACCCGTTATTTTCGAGATGGCGTGCAGCTGCTGCTCTGGGGTAAGGATGAGCTGAAGGAGCTCCTGAAGTGCGGCATCCGTCGCGCGCACTACCTTGGTCGCCAACGATGAGAATGGCGCCGTGGCGAGGAGGGCTCGCACCACCTGAGAAAGTGACAGCTGTACATCCTTCGGTAGATCGAACGTGTTATGAAGATCTGGGCGCCGCTGGCGACGTCGCATGAGCGTCGCATTCGCCGCCTGCTCCGCCATGACGGCTGCGGACGCGCACCGAAAAAAGAGAGGGGTGAGTAAAAACAAATGGTGTGCCGTGATGGCTGGTGTGATGATGGCCTGTACAGTGCTCTGAGGTGCTCGGCAATGCCTTTTTCGGTGTCGATGCTCTGCTATGGACTGCGCCCCTTCAAGCTTGTTGGAGCCCCCGCCTGGATCGTTTCTCGCTCACGGCGTTCTGTAACACACGCAGTGACAGCTGCCCACCCGTCTGTGAGAGCAATTTCACGTTAGAGTAGCGGGACAAGTAGGCGCCTTCTGCTTCCACACAGTGGCTGCTTTGCTTGCTCGCGAGTGCGGACTGCGGTGGAGGAGTCCTACACATAGAAGTGCGAGAAAGTATGGGCGTCAAAGAGTGCGCTTAGTACAGCAGCGTGTGCATCGACCAACGCGGTGGCAATAGAAAGGTGAGTTCTCTACTTCAAAAGTAGCAACAACACTAGTCAACGTAATGCGAAGGAGGAAGACCCCCTCCCCTCACACACACACACACACAGAGACACACATGCGTGGGGAATCACATGCCAGAGGATGGAGAGGCAGAAGAAGAGTGAAAGCATGTGTAAAGAGAGAACATAGATGCGCACTAGCTCCCTCTGGCGCGTGCGACCAACACAGTCAAGATAAGTACTGGCATCACCTGGGCTAGCAAGTGTCGCTTCCACCTGATCACCTCACCGCCGGGCCACCTCCTTCCCCAAAAGCACCCGCTTCGGTGGGCAAATGCGACTAAAGCAACTCTCTCGCATGTGAGACGACCCTCTTGTGGGTGTGTAAGAGTCTCCTGCCATCATCCGACGCGCGCGATCTTAGATCGATATCACATGACCCGTGCTACCGTCTGGCAACCGTCGCGCTCCGCGAGTGTTGGTTCTTTTGGTTGTTGGGGGGAGGGGGGAACACGACTGCTGATCTTTGCGATGCGACCTCAATGAAGGTTTTCCCGGGAGCTGACGCGCGTACGCAGTAGGATTGCACGGCGCACATGGCGATCAGTTGGAACGATCTTGAACAATGACAGCCTGCAGCACCAGCGTGTACATTCATGTGCGGGGGGGGGGGGGGGGGCACCGCCCTCAGCACAAGGATCAAAAGAAAAAGAGCATCACTCCTAGCCAAGAGCGGGTATTGTGTATGTATATATATATATAGACTGGAGAAGGGAAAAAAGAGAGTGACGCCCTACGCTGCGAGTTGTGTGTCCAGGCACCTGTAGCAGCACATGGCAACCATGATACCTCCTTGTCTCGCACGTCGCTCTCTCGCTTCCTTCCCTCGTCACCCCCACCCTCACATCCAATCGACCTTTTGGGTCCCGAAATACGCCAAGTTGACGCGAACGCCACCCCACATGTACAGTGGACCGTGCCCCATCGCCGGGACTGTTGAGAGGTGGTGTGTTCGCGTCTGTAGGTGTGCGGGAATCACCACAGCTTACGTAGATCAGCGTAACTATCTCTTGTGAACGCTGGCCCAGGTACAGCACGCACACACAAAGACAACCGCACATCACTGATCTCACGCGAGCTTCTCGCCTGCCCACCCCATCATCACCTTCGCCGCGTGTCATCTCATCACATCCGTCACTGCACACGTAATCGTCACGGCCACAGACACAAAAGGGCAAAGACACGCACAGACACACGCGTGTTTCCACGCAGCAACAAAAGGGGGGGAACCACTACACCCAAGGGAGAGGCAGCCGCATCATTTGGCTCGGTACCCCTGGGAGTGCTTGGTCGTCCACCTCTCTTTTCTCTCTTGCCCTCATCGCTTACGCAGCGCCGCCGCCACTCAGAGAAAAATATGCGACAAGAGTAGGCCAAGAAGCAGACAAGGTGGCTGGGACAACAAGAGAAAGAGGGTACAGGAAGGAGAGAGGGGCGATAAAAATGAGCGCATCAATCAATCCAATACCGCTTTACGCGTCATCGGGGCGCATGCTCGCACAGTGTAGAAAGGCCATTCGCCCCTTAGTGAATCACTGTGGCACCCGCTCACTAGCTGCATCCCACATGCCCACTCTATCACCTCTGGCACAGATAAAGGGCAGCAGAGAGAGCTCACAATTTATCGATCAGACCGAAAAGATGCAAAGAGGAGAAAAGGGGGGAACAGCGCGGCGCTGTGCAGGGATGGTACGGAATCTGAACGAGGAAAGGTGGTCAGAACGGAAGAGAGTGTTACTCCCAACGCAGGCACACAGATACACACACATACACGGAGGCGCACCGTGCGCCTCTCTCTCGCTCGAAACCCGCAGCGACCGCCATCATCAAACCCCTTAGCAGAAGACGGTCCTTCAACACACAAAGACACACAACAGCGCCACTTCTTTCGCATCTGTCGCATTATCTCTGCGTGTGTAGCATCTTCCAGTCTCTTTGGCATTCTTGCCTCCACCTCTTTCTGCGTCATGACTGAGGGACTACACTCGCCTTCTCCACATGGCAGTTCCTCATCGACTTTCCTCCCCCCCCTCCGCCTCCGCAATCCCCATTCCTTCGCTCACGCTCTCTCCGCCATCGACGCCATCACTACTCGTCGTCGTCGATGATAGGGCCATTCATGCGGAAGTACAGTTCCCCCATCACCTCTACTTCGTCGTCCTCATCATCATCGATACTGACCGCACTAGTCGGGAACGTAAGGGCCGGCGATTGTGCTCCAGTGAACGCGATGTTGGAGGGGATGCCCACAGCCGCCGCGTTGGCCGCTGCCATGGTTGCTGGCGTGTCCGTCTTGGAGGCATAGATGCTTGTCCAGAGGTCGCCGTCGTGGAACTTCTTGGTTACATCCACGTCGGATGCCTCGACGCCGTCCATTGCCCCTGACACGGGCTTTGGCGCGAGGCAGTGCACCCCGTGCGTGATAAAGCTTGCCTGATGCTCCACCACTTCTAGCTCGGTCACGAGGTTCTGTAACTCCTGCTGCACCTCCGCATGCAGCTCCTCCAAGTCGAAGTGGCGGTCTTCTTCCTTTAGCATAAAGTTGAACTTGTATCGCGACAGCGGCTTCCTTGCAGTACGGAGGACCTGCAGGTACCTTATCGCACGGCTCCACTTCTCACGGAAATCAAGAATCTGCGCAGCCTCAGAGATGCTGACGCGAAAGCGCTTCATCTGGCGGTTGCACGTGATGCCAAAGTACACGATGCGGCCACCCCTGGAGGGCACCTCGACTGGGGCAGAGTACTCGACCTGCGGATACAAGAGCAGCAGCGCTGCAAACAGGTAGGTGTTATTGACCGCCGAAACGCGGGCACAGATGATGTTGCTAGCGAGATTACGCAAGTCCACCGCGACCAAGGCCGTGCCGGACTCCCATGTCACGCTGCTCGGACTGGCTGTGTTGGGCACAACCTTCTTCGCCGTCCGCACAAAGACCAAGGCGCCGGCCCGATCTTTGATGTTGATGGCGCCGGCGTCGCGTACAAAGAAGAGCCGGCGAGCGAGGGCGACAGCCTCGAAGAAGGTGAAGATGGACGCATTCGATTTGATGCTCTGCATCACCGCTGACAGCGTCGCCGCGTCCTCGAGGTCGTCGACAAAAGCGTAGTCAGAGATCTGGACGCGCAGGTAGGTGATGAGGCTGCGCACCTGCTCGAGGCGATCCTCTTTTAGATGCAACTTCCCCACAAAGTCCACTGTAGTGGCGCCGCTCACCTTGAGACGCCACCACTCCAGGAACACGAGCACATCCGCTAAGAGATCGCTTTGATTCGCAACATCGCCAGCGTACTCCTGACGCGTCTCGATAACGCTCCTTTTCCATGAGGCGAACGCCTCTGCGGACTCGCCGGTTGGAAAGAGGTACGGAAGCGCGCAGACGCCGGCCACAATAACGCCGACCTCGCTGTGGCCAAGCGTGCAGCAGTTCATGACAAAATGAGACAAATCCACCTCGAGCGGCAGTCGCGACGCTATCTCGCCCGTGAAGGTTAGCCTGAAGTCGGACAAGTTCGCAATGAAGCACTTCTCCGAGAGGCTGTGCTGCACCTGCTCCATGCTCCCCGCCTCCACAGGGCACACCATCTCCTGGCTCGCACGCTGGATCGGCAGCTGCGCTCGGGAACACTGCAGCAACGCGTCCTCCACCTCGTAGACCGTCGGCTGTGGAGTCTCGGTGGCGGGCAGCACGACATCGGCCGCCGGCGGGTACAGGGCGACGTAGCAGCCAGGGTACTTGGTGCCAAGCAGCTGCCGGCGCTCCTCCACGTCCATCTTTGACGCCCACTCCGACGCACTCGAAGCCATGAAGCCCTCCGACTTATTCTGCACGGCGAAGCGGCGAGTTGTCGCCATATCGAGCACAAACGTTATATCCTCGTTGTTGTAGTTCGTGAAGGAGACAACCGAGTGCAATACGCACACGCGATGCTTCGAAGGCGTGTCACCGGCGTCTTCCTTGGAGGGGAAGCGCCCAGCGTACACCGTCGTGTCGAGCAGGCGCTCTTTGTGTAGCGCGTCAATCATCTCGCGTGAGTCACCAGTGAAGATGTAAATCGCTTGCGGGCACGCAACAGAGCAAGACAAAATGCAGCTCACCAGCGCCGCCGCCATCTGCACGGAGTGATCAATGACTTTGCGGTGTGGGCCAGGGTACTTGCCAGACCCATCGATTGTGACATCCAGCACGTCCATTCCTGCCAGCGCGTTCGCCTCATCATACGAAAACTCGACGAGGGGCTGCACAAGTGCTGTGCTTGGCGTCGCCACCGTCTGCTTCCCGAAGAACTGCTGCATCCGCACCGTCATGGCACCGCTGACACTCACGATGACGTGCAGCGGCGGCGCGGTCTTGTCCAGACTGGCGCTCTGCCGATACACGCGCTCCCGCAGCCCCCACAAGAAGTAGGAGACGAGCGGGTTCATGCGGGTCAAGTTGGGCAGCACGAGATGCGTGAAGGGCCCCATACCGCGCTGCGACGTCAGGTACACAAGTGCCGTGTCCACGTCCGTCACCCACAGTGCTGTGCCCGCCTCGCCGACAAAGGACTGCCCGCTCAGCTCGCCGACAGAGAGGCAAGAGGGGCTCAGCGCTCGCAGTGCCGCTGCAATGTCGGAGACGTCCGAGTAATGTGGCACCACCACCAGCACGCGCTTTTTGCTCTCGCGGCTAAGCGCGACAGCGAGACGCAGAGCCGCGTAGGGTCGCTGAAGCAGCACTACTTGGTGCGAGGTGGCCTCGTTGAATCCGAGGACTTCGTCGATCTCGACGTACGCAGTCGTGGCGCTGCTACCATACAATTGGGCATCCTGCAAGGCGATGAGCTGTTTCAACTTTGCAAGCACCACATTTGGGTCCGACTCGGGCTTGTGCGAGTCTGTTCGCATCGTCTTGTTACCGCCGAACACGACGCCCTGGCCAACTTGCTGAATGGCGTCGAGGTCGAACTTGAAGACGTTCGAGTCCGCGCCAGACGGCGTCACAAGCGAGGCGTTCGCGATCGTCTCCGCGGGACCGGCCGGTACAGGGGTGCTGGTGGATCCCGCAGCAGCGGTGGCGCCAGCGCTCCCTCGGTCACTGACTGCCTTGGCTGCTTCCGTGCCCGGAGATGCGGATGCAAAGAACTCGTTCGCGCGTGCCACGGCCTTTGCCTTGGAGGGGCTGCGACGCTTCTTACCCATGAGAGCCTCGATGTTGAATTGCAGTGTCGTATTGGGGTCCGTGGGGAGAGCGCCGCCGATGTTTCCAGGCAGCACCGAGCCAGGCGACACTGCCGACGGCGAGTCCGACGAGGCGATCGCCGGCGAGGAGGATATCTTCCCCCCTTTGCGGCCTTGGCGAGGAGCAATGGGCATCACAATGCTGAGGAACAGAGAAATGTGAGGATAGGGGAAGGGGGAAAACAAACGGGAGGCAACTTCTTTCTCTTCGATTCTTATTTTCGCTTTCCTTACTATATTTTCTTTGCTTCGTGCGTCGTGGGACTGTGGCGCAGCCGTCATCGAGGGGCAGGAGCGTGGCGCCATCGAGAGGGGGGAAAGGAGAGAATAGAAAGACAAAGAGAGGCGAAGAAACAGAAAGAAAGCAAAGGTAAGACCGACAGAGCCGACAGCCAAGGCCAAGAGTCACAATCGAAGTCAAAAGAGCAAGAGAACTGTGGCGAGTGAGTGGAGTGTAGACGAGAAACGCCCGCACGCACATATACCCAAAAGCAAAGGGAAGAGACAGCAGAGGTCAGGAGTGGACCACTTCCTCACCCTCTCCGTATCCCTCCCTACCGCCGTTGCCTCCACACGCACACGTACTTTAGTCGTTTAGTCTCTCTGTGGTGGGAAAGGGGAGTGACAGTTGCTGGTGCTCTCTCGCTGCCTCTGTTGCCTACTTGTGTCCGCGTATGGACCCACCTTGCGCACATTCTCGCTGGGTCAACTCTTGACGTACACCTTTGTCCTCCCTCTACACAAATGTGGTCGCTTGAATGCGGCTGTTGTTGTCCGTTCATGCAGCAGCATCGCTGTGAAAGCACGACAGTTCTACGGATCGGCGCACCAAAAAAGGCTACAAAAAGAGGGCGAGCGAGAGAGCCCGAGCTAAAGACGCATGCACGCAGTGTCAACACACGCTGAGGCGGGAGAAGAGTCGGGGAAGACTCATACAGGCAACAGAGCCACAGTGCCACGTGTGGCCGCACAACTGGTGAACAGCGAACGAGGAGTTCATAACGGCACACGCACGACGAGCGGCAAAGAAGACGGCCAACTGACTCGCGGCAGCTGCTACGATGTTGCTACCACTTGCTCTCTTATGACTGTGGCATCTTTGTAGTCACCCAAAAACCGCTAGCCTTGCTGTGCTCCTCCTCTCTCACGTTCCGGGTCCACACGGGTCGATTTCGGTCATAGGTGGAAAGACGTACCAAACGCTGCATCGTGAGTTCCCACTCCGACCGCGGTTCCGGCGCTGTTGTGTCAGCCACCGAGGCGCTCTCGCGGGAGCCTGCGCACGTATTAAATACCGCACTCTTCGCCTCCTGATCCTCTGCTTCCTCGTCGCCGTCCGCGTCGTCTTTGTGGTCCACCACAGCTTTGCTCTCATTCCTCTTGGCTTGGTTGATCATGAGTGCGTCACGACGACGAGCAGCATCTTCAAAAGTGATGCCAAGGTGCTCTGTGATGGAGTGCGCCACGCGCAGAACCTCTTTGCGCAAATCTCCCGTTTTAGCAGCCTTCAGCTCTGGGCACATAAAGCGCAAGTAGGTAAGGAGACAGTGCACCTCAGCCGCGGCGTCGTAGTGATGATCGAGCTTGTCGTCGTGCACGACCAGGTGATTGAAGTGTACCTGCTCCCGAACCCTAGAGTTGAAGAAGAAGAACTGGTCTTCCACGTGGGTTACGTTGTAGTCCTTCTGGAAGGCGCCTTGTGGCACCACAAGCCGACCCTCCGTGCTCGTTGGTCGTGTCCAGATAGGAAGCAGCAGGTCACCGCGTAGGTAGGGGACAGTGCCGTCCTCGCGAATCAGGCGCGTTTCACGCACGACACCCTGGCCACCATACTTAGTCGACTTGCTGGTGTACGGCAGGCGAAACTTAAGCATGCTGTGTTCGCCGTGCAAGATGTTTGTCCAGCACTCCTGTGCGCGCATGTTCTCCGCCACGTGGTCCTCAAAGTTCGGCAGCGCCACACTGCCGGAGCGGATGTCCGAGATGAAGAGCAGTGGCTTGTTGCGCTCCAGTGCAACCTGCACCAGCAGCACCAGGCCTTTAGGGAGCGATAGCGGCGCTTCGTACATAGCAGGAATATCCTCGGTGCCGCGGGCCACGTCCAGCGTCCCGACAATGCCCTGAAGCTGCTCGTGGATCGCCTTCTTTTCAGCCTGCACACTCTCGACGGCAACGTGCTGGTACACAAAACCAAGTGCTGGAAGGACTTCAGTAAGACGACGCGCGTTGATGCTGTAGGCCGTTGCGTTGGTGAAAAATTCGTTGCGCAACCAGAAGTTCGCGCGCGGCTCCAGCACCGCACGGTCAAACTGGCCGGGGTCGATCAGCTCCCACGTGTGCCTACACGCAAACATCTCGTCCAGGAACGCCAAATGAGTCCCAGGTGCCGCTCCAGCATACACAATGTGGTACGAGACCCCTGGTCGACAATACATGCAGAGGAGCTGAATCTCGGAGAGAAGCAGCTTACGCTGTCCCCAGTGGATGGCACTCTTAATGTCCTTGTTGCGGGATCGGTACGGCTCGGCAGGGAAGTCGTCGTCGAGCAGATCTGGAAAGGGGAGGGACGAGGGGTAGTGGTAAACAGTGCGCTTCACCAATTTGCTGAATTGGTCCCCGGCGATGCCGGGGGACGACGACCACAGTGCAGAGTAGAAGTCATTCAGTAACTCCTGGCGCTTTCGCTTCCGCTTCAGATACCCGCTACCCATTGTGAGACGCTTACTTCTCTTGTGTGATGACTATTGGCTCGCCAAGGCGGTCGTAACTGAGAAAACCACACCGCCAATCACCCGCCGCAACTATCGGCACCAAGTTGTTTAGTTGAAAGGCTGAGTAAGAAAAAAAAGGGATCAATTCAGACTCACGACGCATGCACGGGGAGTAGCAGCAGCCTACCTCGCACTCTGGCATTGAAAAACACACGCACAGAGAGTTTCTAACTCCAAAGACCAAGAAGACAAAGAAAGAGAGGCAGCTGGCTCTTCATTTGGTTTCAAGAGGTGCACGTGAATGGGAGAAGGGGCAGTAGATGAGTGATGGGCTGCATGTGGTAGAACAGAAAAAAAAAAAATAGAAAAAGAGATTGAAAAGGAATTGGAAGGAAAAAAGTCCGGGCAGCGCCTACCTATGGAGAGTAAAGGACAAGGCGCAAGAGTGGCGCATAGACACGGAAGGGGGGGGGGGCGGGAGAGATGACCCGTCGAGAAGCACTGTAAAGTGCGTCACCGACACCTCGCTCATCCGTGCCCATTCCCCTGAAGATGAGAAAAAAATGAACTTCCATCTTTACTACTCCTTCGCATCTTCTACTGACGACTTTGCCTTTTGCGGACTTTTGCTTTTAGCAATGTTACTCGAATCAAAGCACACGGCAGAGAAGCCTTACAGATCAGTTTTCCGCTTCTAAAGGTGAAGACGTAGAGATAAAGAGCCGGGGGGAGCGGATTGAAAATGGTTCCCGTCGCTCATTGGTCATAGCAGCGCACTGCGCTCCTTCCCTTCTTCTGCTGGCCCTGTCACATGGAACTTCACCACTCCAGCGTCGAGCTCCCCACAAAGTCCTGAAGCGCCTTCACCATCTCGCGCGTCAGACACGCGTCTGAAGAGGGAAGCGTGGTCGCCCGTGCCACACGTCGCCCAACCGTCATGCAGCATAGCAGCAGCTCTCTCAGTTCATCCTCGACAAAACTACCATCATTCCCATCTACCTCGCTCTCAGGCAACTCCTTCAGGACACCATCCACTCTCTGACGCAGCTTTGTCAAGTAGCGCCCCAAAGTTGAAGATGTGGGTGTAGTGAGGACAGCATCCACATCGCCATCGGGGCAAGGTGCACTGGCGCCATTGGCTTCTGTGCTAACCGCGTTCAGGGACTGAAGAAAAAGAAACTGCAGCGAGCTAACCCATTCTGCACGCGTCGGGATTGGTGTAGAGCAGTACAGATTGAGATATGCACGGGCGACCTGCGCGAGCGTCTGCGCCTCTTCAAGTCGGCTACCAGGCCACGTGCCCCCGGCTGCTCCTTGAGCCGGCGACGAAAAGGGGGAAGTGCAAGCCAATGAAGGTACCTCAACCTCGGAGTTGAAGAGATCGACACGCTGCACTGCTTGGCAGATCCCTTGGACAGCAGCCAGCACAGCAGCGAAGGTTTCGGCACGAATGCGACCCTCTTTGGCGATGTCCTTGAAGAATGTATGCTGATCAGCCAGCTCTGACCAGCACGCAGACATCGCGCGACCTTTCATGACATCGCAGCGAGCATCGCGCACAAGCTCAGGGAAGGTTGGTGCATCGTCCACATCGAAGTCCAGCGTCATGGCTATTGGAAAAAAAAAAAGAAAGGAGGAGAGAGGGCGGAGGTAATCCCTGGAAGGCGCGTAGAAGGTGCGGAGCCCGTCTTGACTCGGGTTCCTCCGTTTCAACACGAGTAAGCAAATGTAAAAAAGGGGAAGAGAGGGCAAAATGCGTGTCGCACCAACTTCGCATGAATAGAGGAAGGAGAAAGCAATGCGGAGGAACAGAGAGAGGCTGTGCGGAAGTGGATGACGCAGCGTGCAGTCCCGAAATGGGGGAGTGGTCATTTACAGAGAATGGGGGAGGAAAAAAGACACCCGTCACCGACTGTACTGGCGATATCGAAGTGCCTGCCCCGCCCCTCCCCCTCCTCATGAAAAATGAAACAGCGCGACACAACACAACTAGTTTTCTGTATCGAGGATCAAAAGCGCGCACCTTTAGAGATGAATGAGAGCACTGGCGTGAAGCGCGTATACTCTCCTTGTCTTTTTTTTTTCATTTTGTTGTCCCGGAGCCTGTGCCACGACGAAAGTACAGCGCAAACGCGCGCACGCGTGCGCCATGTAGGCCACCTCTTCTCTTCAGGACGGGGTGGCCAACTCGCGACGCTGCAGCTGTGGCATGGCTTCTCCCGCGGTGGCTCGACAACAGGAAGACACAACACAGACACAAGAGGAGAGGCAGTGAAAATGAGGAAAAAAGCATCGGTTCGTTAAGAAATCGCAAACAAGGCGCAAAGCGGGCGGACAAATAAAGCGAAACAAACAGAGGACAATGAGTGAGCACAAAAAAAGCGCATGAGGATGGAGCCCAAAACAACAACACCAAAGCGTCGACATGGGTGCGTCGAACAACTCGCCACCCTCTCACTTCATCTGGGCCACGCGAGCATACCGTCACCTCTGCAACCACAAGGAACGAAAGAGAGATGCGCACGACTGGAGAAGGATGTCTTAATCGCCCTTCAGTAGCGTCGCCAGGGCGAACAAAGCTCGGTCGCCGTACCAGTGGTAAATGCACAGAAATGATACGCCGCTGACGGTTGAGACGACACCGATGACCAAGTACATCCACGCCATGAAACTGTTACGGCCACCAAGCCATGACATTGTCGCTAGTGAGAAGCTCTTTTCGCCGCCGAAGCTGGCCGCGTCGAAATGCTCGTGGATGCGCATCAGATATGTGCCCGGTACCAGGTCTTCGTCAATGACTCGATACAGCTTCCTAAACTTGGGCAGCGACGCCACGCGTGCCCAGACCATCAAGTCTTCGTCCGTCGTGACCGGGATGCGGTGGCCAGGCTCACCGGCGTACCAGCCTTTGTTGAAATAGGCGTTGTCGGACGGCATGCGGGAAGGAGGGCTGGGGTTCACATCGCCGTCCTCGGCCTCGTAGGCCCACTGTGGTGCGCTCCATACGGGTTGCGGCGACGACGGCGGGGGGAAGTACGGTTTCTTGTACTTGACCTTTGCGTCCGACGTCCAGGCAATGCCTTTTTTGTGGCAGCGGCCGGCATCCTCAAGCGGCTCGTTGGTGAAGCGCGAAAAGGCGCTGCCGTTGCAGATTAGCCGCAGCGCCGGTGCCGTCGCAGCGCTGGCCTCGTGGTGAGTGACGTGGTACAGGGTGAACGTGTCGTTGAACATAGACCATGGTATCAGTCCAGCTGGTACATACACGAAATCGCTGTAGTGATAAAAGGTGTCCAAGAGGCGAATTCCTCGATCGCCAGCATGGCACAACTCACCGGGGTACGTGAGAGGTGACGTGGCAGAGGCAATGGCCGCAGCGGAGACGTGCTGCCCGGCCAGCTGGGCGTCACTTTTGGACTTGGAGAACCGACGGTGGTTCTGGTAGAAGTTGTCAAGGCCGTAGTAGACATACACAGGGGCTTTAAGGTGCTTGTCTACGCGGAATGAGACATCCGTTATGCATCCCGTCTGCCACACGCTCTCTGGTGACGTCTCATACCGAAAGGCACCTGTGTTGTTGTACCCAAACGAACATTGCTGCTGGTTGTCGTAGCGCACCGTAATGTCTGCTGCAGACGCGTTCGCTTGAAAGAGCGACAGGCTCAGCGGAAAGCATACAGTTGCGACCGCAAAGAGGCACAGAATCGAGTGCAACGGTGTCAAGATGGGTTGCCACGCCGGTAGACGCTGTTGCTTGAACAGCGTCCAGATGGACTCGCGCTGGGGCACAGCAGCTGTAGCCGCATCAGGCATTCTCTTTTCTCTCGAGGTTTGCGTGGTGTATAGAGGCGGCAGTCATTCGGATTTTTTTCATTGAAAGGGGCGTCGACAAGCACCAGTTTTGATGCGGTCAGCCTTCGTCGCCTACCAGGTGAGATTGAGATGCGCGTGGATTTCCCTTCGTCTCGTTCCGTAGAAAAAAAAAAGAACCAAGAGAGGCGGGGATAAAGACAACGCAGGCGTGCCGGCAAAGAGCACTTTTCGAGAGAGTTTCAGCTCTTCAGCGGTAAGCGGTGTGCAAGATCGGTGATGACGATACGAAAGTGGGTGTATGCGCATGTGCGCGATTTGTGCGGACCCCTGTCTGGGGCTCCTGCAATGGACTCGCTGTGTCTTAGACAGTGCGCGAGCGCACCTGATTTCAAGCGGGAAGAAGAGCAGGTCAGGTCAGATGGTCAGTGAAGCGAAGGAAATGGAGGGTAAATAAAGCGACAGGTCACCAGCAGGGAAAAAAAAAACGAGTAAAGCTCAGGGAGTGAGCAAGCGAAGAGGGGTCAGACACCACCAAGGACGAGAGAGGAAAGCCGGGGATAGTGCAAATCCACGCGCACACAAAAGAGAGAGATGTGGTAGCCAAGCAGGTGCGTTGTCAAGACGCCACAGCCAAAGCCCCTCAGCGGAGACGGAAAGAAGCAGGCCTCAGCCTCCAGCTCCCGTGATGCGCGTCATTTCCAAACACACAGCACATTTGAGTATCGATAGGCCAAGTCAAGCGCTTGTGGCTGCCGTTTAGTTGACCCTTCACGTGAATGGAGTAACGGTGCAACGACAAAGCTGGGGTAGCCAGACCTGCATATATAAGTGGATGTGCGGATGTGTGAGGGTGACAAAAAGATGGTGCTTGTTGAGGCGTCCTCACACACACGCGTGTGCCTGTACACGGCAGCTGCAGGAATGCTCAAAACTTGGCTCTCCCAATGTGGAGCGTCATTCGAAAAGGCAATTAAGAACACATGCACACACACACACACAATAGGAAAGAAACAGACAGCAGCTACAGCCCAATCGCATTCTGCACCTCACGCAACATCCCTGAATTGCAGAAAGACATCATAGTTGGTCCTCTCCAGTCGTACCATTTCGAGAATGCTGGTCTCAGTATCGAGGCGGTGAATGATGACTGACTGCACTGCTCTGACGAGCACGAATACTCTTCATCCTGTCCTTCTCTTGCTGCTTCACGTACTTCTCCGTCAGCTTGTCCTGCCACTCCCCCACAAAACGGAATGGAACCAAAAAATCACGGCGACCACGGACGGTCCGCAACTCACGCAGAGCACGCTCATCATCCTCGCTGGTGTGCGGCGACGAGGACGACGAGAGGGATGAGATGCTCGGCGACCGGCACGCGAGTACCTCCACCTTGTCAGGGTACAGTATCAGCACTTCAGTCACGATGTCCTGCATGGTGAAAAGACGCTCACGCACGAGCCGCGGCAGTCGCGGGAGACTTCGACTGATCGTCGTCCCTTCTTGCGGATCGCTACGGAGCGAATAGGTGGAAAAGAGGTGCAGGAGTATTTCCTCCCCAGTAACACTCTCGATGGAGCGCTGGGCAACTTTGGGGGCATCGGCACGCTGCACCAGGACGCCATGCCTTGCATCGGACAGGTGAAACAAATCACTCCGCGCTTGAAGGAGCTTCGCCACATTTTGAGGAAAAGCTTGCACGGCAGTCTGCGGCAACGACCCTAAGAGCGCCGATTGGTGCACCCCATCACGCAGCGGAAGAAGGTCAAAGAGATGCTGTGCTAGGACCCGCTCGTCGAAGTACGGGGTTGGGTTGCGCAGGTAGGCAAGCTGGCGCTGCAGCTTGCGCTTGCGGCGTCGCTGGCGCGCACTGAGGCCGCATACACTTGCCGCCCGGTCCGCAGTAAGCGTCTCCAGCTCGCGTAGTATGCTCGTCTCGTTCCCGCCCGCCATGTCTGGTGGAACGAAACGCTCCTCAAGCCGAAAGCGCACGTACACGGAGGCGCAGAAGGATGGCGGCAGCGTGGCGTCATATGCTGCGCAGAGAGGCGCTGAAGATGAGTCATCCGCAGAGAGGGACGGTGCGCGCGACTGCTGCACGCTCTCACCAGCCGTGGGGACTACATAGTGAAGCTCGAAGAGAGCAGGCGCGCTTAACAAAACATGCCAGACATCTCGTCCGGGTGGCAAGAGAAGGGTTGCCTGCCTTTGCAGTTCACCTGTGAAGAGCAGCTCCGTTGCTATGGTCGGCAGCACACGCGCCACCCTGTACCACTCGTACGGCTGCACCTCATGCCCCGCCATCCGCGCGTTCGGCGACTGCTGCGTTGGTGCTGCGGCACCGTTATCGCCCACCACAGGGTCGAGTCGCAGTTGCACATACCCATGCTCATACACGTGAGTTAACTCCGCTGCATCTGCTGAAGTGTTGCGGGAGGCGCAGTGTGCTGGGTGCTCGTGAAAGATGAGCCATCCTCTGTGCTGTGGCGACCAAAGAGCATCGAGTACCCGGCGCCTCATCAGCTGCTCTTCGGCCTCCGGGACAGTCGCCCAGAGGGCCTTGACTGGCACGAGATAGTTCGGGAACAGTTGCTGAAGCTCAGTGAGAATAGCCCGGGCGGCAACCGAGTTAGACTCTGATGCTTTAGTAGTCAGACTACTGCACAAGGACGACGGGACTGCTAATGGTTGTCTCACTACGTCACCCGCATTGAGCCGGCGATGCGGCGGTGCGGACTGTCTCTGCTTATGGCGACTGCGCACCACGTGCACCTGCCCGATCATTTTACTTTCAAAGCGCTCCCTGTAGCGAGACAAGAGGGGCCATAATCCACCGCAGACGGGATCACACACGCGCTCCATCAGCTCTGGCGGAAGCTGACGTAAGATTTGCTGAATTGAAGTGAATGTTGTCGGCACATAGGGACTAACCTCATCCACCAGCGCATCAAGCGGTAACGGAGACGGAGAGCACAAGCTGGTTGGGGTGCTGGAAAAGTGCAAAGTTCGCCGGAGTGTAATGACAGGAGAGGCCAGAACCATGACGTGTGGCGCCACTTGCACAACAGCTCTTAGGTAGGCTGTCTCGCGCCGCCCAGCTCTTGCTGCAGCCCCCAAGGCGAGGCGTCTAGTGTAGAACCTTGCCTGCGACATCACACAGCCACTCCTGCGCCCTCCGTTCACTGGGATTGTGAAAGTGAGAAGACAAGAGGAAAAAAAAAAGGAGCAGAGTTAACGGTAGATAAAGAAGAGAAAGGCCTCCCCCCATTTTCTTTCTACGTGTATCACCAGGGAAGAAGAGAATCACAAGAGTAGGAAATCATAACACACAGCATCAGTGACACTGGGCATGTGCGCAACTTGGCCCGATTCACCTACTGCTGATAAAAGAGGGGGTGGGTGCAGGACTAGAGTGCGACGGAAGCTTTATCGACGCGCATCACCAGGACGCGTACTACGAGGACGCCACAGTTGGTACCGCATTCCAGCCAATTCATGTGCTGTTCTCGGGACTTGTGCCCGGCCACAAATCATCCGCATACTTGATTGCTTTCGTGCGTGGGGGGCAAACAAATAACACACACACACACACAAGAGAAAGGGAAAGAAGATACCAAGAGCAGCAAACAGCAGCAGTGACGCAAAAAAAAAAATCATAATAAAGGAGGAGGTGGAAGAGAGAAGAAGCGGCGAGATAATCGCCGAAGTGCGGTTCATCAAGGTAAAGGCGGTTTGTCGTCTTTGTGGTATTTGGGGGGGAGGGGTATTATCCTCTCTTTTCACTTCATTTTTTTTTTTTGGTAAAGCGCAGCTAGCGGCAGCATCTCACATGCCTCACCTCGTCAACCTTACGGGGGCACGCGTGCAGAAGTGGGTGTTCGTTCATGGGTGACAGAAGCTGCCTTCCTCCACGGAGAATAGCACTGACGGCGGGTCAATGCGAAGCTCTGACAATACTCGCTCCACCTGGCCCGCTGTCTGAGCGTCCGCCAAGTGCTTCAGTGCCGCCTGCGAAACGGTCACCCAATGCAACGTGCCCGCTACCAGAGACCACACTTTTGTACCTGCAAGCTCCGCTTGGCGAGAATCAATGCTCTGCTGCAGCTGCCGACGTGAAGACGCACACTTCACGAGGGCAATTGCAGCCTCAGCGCTGGGGAGAGGATCGGTTGTCACGTCTCGCGACAGAGTGTTGACGTCGCCTTCCGGTGCCGTCTTAGGAGTTGTGAAGACCTCGGAAACCGCGGCAGCCGTACCTGGTGCGTGGGAAGCGGGAGTTGACGAGAGAGTTGCTGCACAGGAGTCATCTGCAAAGGAAGACGCTGCATGTGGCGCAAACGCCTGGCTGCGGTAGAGCTGTCGCGTCACTGCGTGAGTGGATGCTGCACTGTGGCACAGAACTGTGTGTTTGAAAGGTGGACGGAACGACTTCTTGGCAGCATTGGAGCACATGTTTGGCCCTCTCGCTGTTGATGGTTTCATGTCCTTTTCTGTAAAAGCTAGAACAAGGAGAAAAGGAAAGTACGCTGGGTACGTCTGTGCGTCTCTGTGGAGGGAAAGGGGCAAAATGCTCACTTGTGAACGTGACGTTGCCTCGGGCTTTTTCAGATGCAACACAGTATGAAGAAGTGCCTCATCGAAAACGGCAAAACGCGCATGCGTCTCGGCGAATACTCACAACCGAGAAAAGGAATACAGATATCACTGGCCAACGAGCTGAGACGCAGCGCACCTTTGGGGTAGTACACGAAGAAATAGCAAGAAAAAGAGCGGAAGAGAAAAGCAATAGAGAGCCTCTACCAAGAAGAACAACAGTGGCGACCATCACGCGTAGAATCCTAAGAGAAGAAAACAGTTCCAACGGGGCACATTGCATGTGAGCTGCATCTCTGAAAGCTCACATGCGAGAGCGGAGATCGCTTTGTATGTAGGTGCTCAATCAAGAGAGACAGATATGAGAAAAAAAGTAGCGGAGAGTCATGTCACCTTCTCTCGCTCACTTGCATCAACTTGGTTTTACTTTCTTTGGGGAGAGGGTGCTAAAGTGGTGCGTCTTCGTTGATCGACTGTTTGGTTGTCTTTGTCTTCTGTGCATGTCTAGTAGCGAGCGCGTGCACAAAGAAGCGTGATAGCACGGGGGAGGGGTCAGTCTGACTCGAAAGCGTGCAGGGCGCGCACAACACGCCCAGCGCTTCCCTGTCTCTGCTTATAGCCGGTGTGGCCCATACGTGGAGAGGTACGTGACCAGAAGGTATGCATCTGTGGTCGCCTGCCGTTGCGCCTTCTTGGCCGCCGCGCCAGACCCTGCTGCGGCATCGGCAAAACAGCTGGACATCTTTGCTTCGAGAAAAGACACCAATTCCCTTCGTGCATCCAAGGTAGTAGAGCACCGTGGATGCCAGCTCATCAGATGCTGTTGGCGAGGTGGAGACGAGAGCAGCCCTCCTTCACTTTCTCTGTGGGCACCACGAGTCGCACCCTGGTCGCGCCCATCGGGGCCCTTGAGCGACCTGGCCGAAAGGCCATTCCAGTCCGCGGGGTAGCGCTGTAGTAGATCACAGGTTGGCTCCAGCACCTCCACCAGGACCGCAAAAGCTGGTCCTGAGAGTCGCATTACCGCAGATGCGCTGACACCACCGGTAGCACACGGGTGAGTGGTTGGTTCCAACACAAAAGCTGCATCGGATGTGTGCTGATTTTGTGCAACTTCTTGGGTGACGAGTGGGTTCTTCGGCAAGAGATGCGCTGACAACTTCACAAGCCGTGGAGTAAGACTTGCAGACAACGTGGCAGTGCTCTTTTTCTTGTAGCCAACCAACAAGACTTCAATGGTGTGCTGATACAGGCCAATGGCAGACTGCAGCAAACTCTGCAGAGTGAGCCGCAATATCCCCTGCACTCTAGTCAGCTCCTTCTCATGTGCCTGTAATCCTGCGCTTTCCGGTAGCGTCACCTCGCACAAGTGCACGCATAACTCATAGTCCAGAACGGCGGGGATGAGGTAGTAGCAGCGCTCGACCAGTGACGCCCTCACCTTGGTAAGTAAGTCGTAGCCGATATGAAGGAGTGCAGTCTGTGTTAAGGTGAGCCATGGCGCCAAGTCGTGGTCTACATGTTGTCGTTGCGGCCGCAACTGCAAACGCTCTAGCGCCTGTAGGAGATCGCCAAGGCAGTTGGTATGCACTACGGCCGAACGCGGTGTAGAACCGACAGCTTCAGAGACATTGCGTTGACTCTGCTGGGCAGAAAGTCGCTTCAGCTTCGCGTCTACCGTAGCAGGAACACTGCTGGGGCGCAATACGTCCCAGCTGATGCGGAGGTACTCGCGTGCCACACGCTGGGTGGCCTCCATGGCTCGCGTGCACACTTCATCACGCTTCTGCTCGTCTTCCTCATCCCTCCTGAGAACAGCGACGCAGGAGGAAGCGATGTCACTGGCGCAGCTGGTGCTGCACATTGGCTGTCTCGCTCCTTGTTTCTCTGCCAGTGTGCACAGATGCGAAACAAGCCGCTCTCGAATGCCTTGATCCAGCATCGGCCACGCAAGAGGCACGAAATACTGCCTGTAGCGCTCCAATTCCTTCTCTTCCACTGGAATAAGCACTGCCCCACTTCTGCTGCACAAGAGCTCTACGCGCAAGGCGATCCACATGCCCAACAGCCTCGTCCAATGCGCCACTACGACAGCAGCGGCATGATCCACATCCTCAACATGGTCAGCTGTACTTTTACAATGGTAAGCGACTGATACTGTTGCCGCTGCCGCCATCCATTGCATCAGAAAGGGTGCCTCCACTTGCTTTACCGACGCAAGAGAGACCAACGAGGTGGGATGTGAAAGCAGCGAGGAAGTCGCTGCCACCGAATTCCTACTCCACAACGACGGGAAAAGTAAGGCAAGCTCTCTTACGTAAAGCAGTGTCTCGCGATACGTGCTCCAGTCATCAAGTTGCATTATGCAGCAAACTGTGGCGCCACACCCGCGCGTGGATTCGATTCCCACCCCGATCTTCTCCAAACGCCGTGAAAGTTGCTTCGCACGCGCGTGTGTTTCTGTGTCTGTGTGTACTCGCTGTGCGCAGTCATTACCACACACGTGACATAATGTCAGCGCGCCCACCCGCCAAATGCACAAACAGGCACACGTGGACATGAAGTATGAAAGGAGAAAGACAGTAGGACAGAACGCGGAATGAGGGGCTCACGTGACCAAACAACAAGGTGCACACGCCAAACTCAAGCAAGGCACGAGCTCATGGCTGGGTATTCGAATCACACAAACGAAAAGAACAAGGGGTGGGGGGTAGATGTGTTACAGCCAAGGCAGAAACACAAAAAACCCCTTCCCTTTCCATGCTTCTGTAGCCGCAATGTGTGTATGTAAGCGAGCAAAAGTGCATGGCTGATAGTATCGCTTGTGTTCCTAGAAGACGAGGAGGGCGTCGATGCGAGAACAGCAAGAAGATGTATCCAGTTGAGCATGAGAAATTGCAGTAGCGCGCTGCGCTTCATGCACATACTTTTTCCTTTGTTTTCTTCGGCTTTGGTCTGATTCTTTAGCCTGTATGGACTGATAAGAAAAGAACAGGCACAAGTGAGTTCTGACACGCACACACATACGCACACACACACACACACACACACACACACATTCATGCAGGAAAGGAGAATAAGACCCTCTGATCTTTATCACCGACAGCATCAAACACACGGGGGGGGGGGGGGGGGAAGCTCGAGCGAGCCGTGGCCCGCATGCGCGCACACATATGAAAATAGAAAGGAACGGGAAGAAGGGAGGAAAGAAAAACACGCGCGCTTGCATGCTTGACTAGTCATGTGCTCTTCCGGATAGATGCAGTTCGTCTTCGATGTCACACATCGTGAGATGAGGCTGTACCGACAAAGAGAGAAACACAGACTCTCCTCAATTGAAGCGGTCCACCGGTTGGTGGTGTTCTGTTTTTGCTAGTTTATGGCTATCATCTATGATGCAGGACAGAGAAGAGCAGAGAGACAAAATAGCAGCGCGCTTTGCCCTCTGTCTGTGAGTGATGCAGCTGAAAGAAAGTAACGATACGCCTTGGTGTGGCGCCTCTGAGTGAGTGAGTGTGTGGGTGGGTGGGTGTGGGTGTCAGCGAAGCACCTCGTCATCATCTCCTCTTCCTAGCGTGACGTGCACCCGTCACTAACGCTGCGCAATCACATCGTTCGCTGGGGCTATCTTGCCGCTACTTCTTTCAGGTAAAGGTGCTTAAAAAAGCTGTGGCACCTTAGTCGTCAGGCTCACGAGTCGGCGGTACACCTCAAAGTCGAATTCGTCATCAAGCATAGCATGCTGAAAGTACGTCAGCTCCCCCGTGGAGGGATCAACGTAGCAGATAAACTCGCAGACGCGGCTCACCTCCACTGCCTCCGGCACACCAACCACCTTTACCGACATGCCCGTCGCGCCACACTTGAACTCACCCGGGCCTGTCAATTCAAAAATGATGGAGACATATTCCCCGCGGTGACTCTGATAGGTTTGCGCCGTCACGCGTGGCGACACTCCCTGGAACACAGGGAACTTGTTGCTTGGGGCAGCTTGAATATGCTGGGCATACATCGAGGATGTGTTCGTTCCTTCGGTTTTCTTCTGTTGAGGGGTACGAGGCAAGTGTAACGTAGAGCTACGTGATGAAATGAGTGAGTTAGAATAGAAAGGGGAGGTTTGAGATATGTATGGGTGGGCGGAAGAGTGAGTGCGCGTATGGGGGTGTAAGAGCTTGCTCATCAAAAAATGTCGGTCATGTACAAAACACCGAAGGAAAAAGAATAGTGGGGCACGCACGTGCGCTGATGTGTGGTTGTTGCAACAGGAACACAGAGGAAGAGGCACAGATGGGAGAATACGTGCAGAAGGTGACAATGGTGAAATAGTGATCAACTGCACAAGGCAGAAATGAGGCGATCTGCACGGAATCAATAAGGTGGACATGAGTGGCCCAGCTAATGCAAGACGACTCAGCCATGGTTACGCTCATCTTCTCGAATACCTTGAGCATTCGCAAAAGTATTAAGGTGTTCTCTGCGACGGTGACAATAGCACCGCCGCTCCACCGTTTGATCAGTTTGTGGACTTAGTGAAAGCCGGCACCGTCCCTTATCCGGATTGGTTTTCGCCACGCTCGGCGACTACAATCGTTTTCTTCGCTAAACAAATCGTATAAAGGGATACTGTGTGTCAGCAGCGAAAAAAAAAGGCTCCAAGAGCACACCAGCTGGCACAGCGAGCAGAGAAGAGGAAAAGGAAACGCGACTAAAATGTAGGAACTTCAAAGACGCACTAATAGCGACAGATCGGTATATTTTTTGGTTCTTCTTAGACATGCTCATTATGCCATACAACGTGAGTTGAATTCCCTCCTACCCCCGGCCTGCCACAGGGCCCATCGCGTGGTGCGAAGCAGCCGTACACACGCGGTACAGGAATGCGGAGAACGAGCCAGCAGGACACGGCCTCAGCCGCAAGCCCCACCCGCCTCCCGTTTCCCAGGTCGCCTCACAGCCGCTCCCATCACGCCGCTCGTCACTCGGTGCATCCCTCGGGGGAGGGGGGGGGCCCCTCACACCAATGGGCAGCGAGGCCCGGGTGGGTCACGCTCGAGTCAGGTGAACACCCCTGCCCATCATATGAATGGTACAGGAGTGTTCAATGCTGCAGGTCGCTCCGACGCAACGCCGTGCAGGACCTGACCACTGGCATCAACAGCGACGCATCGCCCTGACCCTCCCTCCTCTGTGTCGTGGGTGTTTGACACTCTGCCACCACCAGAGGCGGCTCGGCCTTGGCAGGGAGAGGAGGACTGCCTGGCTTCCCCACACAGAGTGGGGGTGCTGGATCATGAGGTACCACGCACTGAGCTGTGCCTCCGTCATCGGGGAATGGCACACGTGGCGAAAAACAAAGAAACGTGAAACAACCCTAATCACTGTGTCGGCATCGCTCCAGCGCTGAGTCCCTTGGCATACTGATTCTGCAAGCGTTTTAGCGAAAGTAGACGCTGTGCAAGCAGTAGCCACCAGTGGAACACACGCTGTCGCCGTTTCAACGTCTCCTGTTCTTGCACCAGCTGCACCCACTCCTCATAGGCGCGAAGGAGTGCAATGCTATCAGTTTCCTTGACAACAATGCCGTTGATGACGGTTTCCCAATGCGCGCGACGGTGCTCATCGGTGCGGCGGCGCTCAAACCCAACCACAGCGAGGCCAAAGTCTAGCTTCATACGGCGTGCCACGCGAGATATCTGAGGCTGAGTCATGTGTACGATCCCCGGCGGCGGGGTTTTGTCGAGCAAGATGTACCACGACGTTCGACCGTGACGCGGAATGCTTGGAGGGTTGCCTGCAGTGAGCGGTAGTGGCTCAAATGGCTGTGTTTGCCAACGACAGTAAAATGCCGACGGTGCTGCAAATGGGCGAGAGGCGGGCGGCGCCACAACCTTGTAAGCAGGCTGATCCTCAGTGAGCAGGCTGCGCCCCTCATGCAACCACCCGTCGCGAGACCGCAGACTCACGATAGCGGAACGCTTGTAGACCATGTGGCCCTTCACACTTCCCACCGTCGTGCTTGCATCCTTCGGCCACACCCCTTCATGCCGGGCAAGATCGGAGTCTATCACGTAGAGTGGGTGGTGGTGAAGTGCGTTCAGAGTTGTGGGCACAGCCTCCGAGTACATAAGGGAGTGTAGCTGCCGGCTCTCCCGCTGCTGCTGCCGCTGCGCCAACGCGCTTGTGTGTGGCGCGGCCACGTTGAAAGTGGCACGTAGCACCTCTGACAGCTCGCGGGTGTCATCCCAGGAGAGTTTGTCGTGCCACAAGAATCGGTGTTGCTGACAGGTACCGAGGCGACGACCGTAGGTATATGCGGTGCTGTACTTGGAAATGTACCGCGGTGTTGCGTCCACCGCCACGTGACCAGACACCGACAGCGTGTACGATGCACCCCAGAGTGTGGCACAGCCTTGGCATGGATTAACAGAAAGGAAGCTCTCGCGCTCTGCGGACCACACCTCCACCCAGTAGCATGAAGTGGGCAGCTTTTTTGACTTTAGCTCCTCACTTTCTTTGATGTCTTGTGCCATCACTGCTGAGGATCGCGGTCGCTTCGACCCCTTGCCCGCTGAAGCAGCCCCGCTGGAGCCGGTGCGATCAGATGCCTTGCGCTTCTCGCGGTCCTGAAAAATGGAAAGAGCTCGCAGCGGCCGTCGAGCACCTTCTTCGCTCTCATCGTCCGCGGCGTCGCCCCTGCCCTCAATTGCGCCTTTGTCCCCATTGGTAATGCCGCCGGCACGTGCTGCCGCCCGAGCCTTCTCCAGCGGCGTCTTGGCTAGCTTTGCCACCACAAGCCGGCAGCTCAGGCCCGCCACACGCGCCAATGCCAGAAAAAGAAGAGAGAAGTAAAGGGGATGGGGCAACTCGACTGGCTCATCCGCGGAGACACGGTAATGACACTCTGCCATCTTCGTGAATAGAAACCGTGGTTTCACAGGGAGCGACCAGTCTGAAAAGTCCTGCTCCACAGATGATGGAGCAACATCGCACGCAACGGCACCGGCAGACGCTTCACGCTCACTCGACGAAGCTGGAGGCGCCGGCTTCAACTTGAAGTAGTTGTTGATGGTTTCGATGAGTATTTTCACGGCTGCCGAGGTTTTATTCTGCACAACGTCTTTCGCGCACGTCACCCACGCTGGGGCGAGTGAGGGCTTGCGATACGACGGCTTTGTAGACTCCGCCGTCAGAACTTTTGCGGCGGCTACTGCTTTGACAAAAACGTAAGCGCCTTTAACCTTTGCGGATGAACCTTCGCAGCGCGAGCGTTTCGGGGCTTCTTCGCGTGGCACATGGAGCCGGAAAAGCCGTTTAACGAAGCCAGGATGACATGATTCACACCAGAGCAGGCGGGCTCGAATGAACACGGCTAGCAGTACGAAAAGTGACTCGCACACGCGCTGAATACGCTCTGAGCGACGCTTTGCGGCAAGCAAATCCCTCTGCTCCATCATGGATTGATACGTTGGGTCGCGTTGCCGCCATGTATGGGAGGCGCATGACTGCCCCACAAGCGGCAGTTGCGCCCATTCCATCAAGAGCCGACCACTCGCACCCTCCCCCTCGTCCACGTTGACAAGCTCCGCCTTCACCTTGCTCGATATTTTAGTGACTGTCTCACTTTGTGTGGTAGCTGTCACTTCTGTCTTCACAACTGAAACTGCGTAAGTTGGCTCGTCCTTCACCACCTCACTTTCGTCGTCGTCCGCCAGGTTCTTGGCTAAGCTGATTTTTTCACCTTCCTCTTGCTTCTTGGCAGGCAGAAAGGTGATTGGCAGCACCACTTCATCCCACTCGTTTACATTGGCGGCCAAGTCTCTCGGGTCCTCCTCCGTTACGTTACGCATTTCGGTGGGGTCAACAGGTACGTTAGCGGACGTTACCATGGCCATTTTGCGTCGTGTACCGCGGCCGCCTTCAGCCGCCGGGATGCGCTGCCGCTTCGAC
Organism: Leishmania braziliensis MHOM/BR/75/M2904; assembly: GCF_000002845.2. NCBI lineage: Eukaryota > Euglenozoa > Kinetoplastea > Trypanosomatida > Trypanosomatidae > Leishmania > Leishmania braziliensis. The sequence continues at coordinate 1,309,064 of NC_009326.2, forward strand.
ATGTTGCGCAGATACCCATCTACAGTAGCAGCAGCAGCCGAGGCGACCGACTTTGCAGCCCTTCGGGCATTGGAGCTCATTACTGACAGACTGTCAACGGAGTAAAAACATAGCGTGATGCACACCTAGAGAAGAAAAGCCCAGAACAGGGACAGAAACAGAGCATAAATGCGCAAAATACTCGCACGGTTCTCTTTTTTTGTCTTCTTTTCTTCAAGCGGAAAAGACAACCGCAAGAAGAAACAAAAATGAAAAAAAAAAAAAATAGTGTCAATGGTACGATACATACGTAGCGCTGTAAAGTCTCGCAAGCACACAGCTAGCAGTGAGAAACGAGAAAAAGGCAAAAGGTTCAAGGAGAGACCAATCTCCTTTTTTTTTTTCGTGCGACGCTTACCTCCGCGCTGGCAAACTAACATGTGCAACTGTAGTCTCTTCACCTCCTCTTGAATAAGACTCAACAACACTTCTGATAAGCAGCCAAAAAAAAAAAGACGCAATGGAAGAGAAGGGGGACAGAGCGCTCAAGGTAAAGAAGGCATCAATGTAAAGAGAAAACTAAGCAATCTGCGAAGAGTAAGTAACAAATAACTGATCCAGACGTAACACAGCGAGCAAGACAGACACCCTTCCTCGCCTGTTGCATGTTGCAGAAATGCGTCGAATCACCTGGCGCGAGAAGGCGTGCCAGAACTCTTCCTGCACACCTTGTTTTCAGCAGTGCAAACCAAGGGCCGACATGACACTAGCACGTTTGTCCCTTTGACATGTGCAGGTGGTCATCCATCACAACGAGAATATCGATGTGAACAAAGTTGACGCGCAGTCATGCCTGAGAAGCAAAGATGTTTTTTTTTTTAGTTCAGCGACCATGAATCTGCTCACTTCCACATTGTGAGCTTATTCAGATTGTGACCCCTACCTTGAAGGTCTAGAATGACCTCCGATACGGCAGCGTAGAACTCAAGCTCGTTGTCCCCAAACTGATACAGCCAGCCTTTCGTAAGACCGTCGTCCAAAAGCATAACATCTATACCGCGCATTGAAACATGTTCACACGGGTCGACAGATACGGCCACACACTCAGTTTCGTAATCGGGATCGTCGGTGATCTGCGGCTCTCGATTACCACCCTCCATACTGTTACTCCACTTGGCGCCAGTTGCGCCACGAATGAACTGGGCCTCTCCGCTGCGATCACAGCGATTATCATCGAGCGAGCTGCTGCTCCCTCCATGCGCTGTTGAGTTACTCTTGTCTGTCGCACTAATACCATCCCGTCCTCTCTCAACAGCCTCCACCCTGCGTCGCTGCAATTCGCACGATTTCTCAGAATAGGGGTCGAGTAAGATTACCTGGCGCGCGCGCTCCTTCGCATTACACCTATACTCGCCACTCTTTCCCTTCTGAAAAAATCGTGGATGACGCCACTTGTAATCCAGTAGAAGATCAAAGTACTCTGAGCCAAAGACATATGGGTCCATGGTAGTTTTCTGAATCGTTCCAGGAAGGTGATACTCGTCACCACTGGGCCCAATTACTTTCGGGTGCCACCTCATCTTCGGCTTCACCTCCTCACGGGTATGAAAGTTGGCAGCGTCGTGGAACCCAATACAACGACTGCAACCTATCAAGGCAACGACTTGCTCCACAGAAAACCCCTGACGAGATAAAACACGCTTCATGTTCAGGACATCTCGGTTGTCCTCGTGAATCAAAGAACGCGGAAATGCAAGGAGCACGTCACGTGTCATAAACTCAGGTGGGTCATCACGACCACGTAGTGGTACTACATTGGGTCCACCAAGGCGAGCCATTGCCTTTGCCGTGAACATCGCCCACAAATCGGGAAATGTGTACATCGGCTGGTCCTTCTTAAGTTTCCAAATGAAATCGACAATCTCCTCAGCCTCTTCCCGATAATTCTCAGGTGCTACAATAGGGCATCCGAATGGTGTTTGTGTGCCACTTAGCGCATGATGTAGCAGCATTCGCACCGCAACAACAGCTAAATCAGGCCTTGAAAACAGCTTCTGATCGATCACCTCGCGAATGAGTAGGTCATTTCCTGATGGAAACCAGCGTTGATACCATCGGTTCATAGTATAAAGGCCTGCGCTCGTTACACTTATGAAAGCGAGAAGCCCGGTAAAAATAGCAGCTGTTTCCCACCACGGGCGCTGTCGTGCAAGACGGTGAAGGTCATTTTCCTTGTACCCCCACCAAAGCAGTGTGCGTGAAGTAAGCGAAAAGAGGCCACAGGTCCGTCGCTTGACATGGTTGACCCGGAACATATGTTTTTGGAGCTCTGATGCAAACCGTTCCGATAACAAAACAAAATAAAAAAAAAATGGGGTTCGTTACGATAAATATGGTGTCGATGTTGTTTTTTCCACAGTAAAGCCCGGTCGCAAGCAGATGCAAAAAATAGAAGAACAATAGAAACGGTAGACAGAGAGAATGAGAAAGCTCAATGACAGCAAGAAGAGCGGCGTTTGAAGGCCTCATAAAGAAACAGCTCTCTGAGAAAAATCATCAGCCGCTTCCGTGTTTTTGTACTTCTTTTCTATTTATCTCCCATTGGCCGCATGCACTTCCGTGCGCGACTCAAGAATCAGGCAACACAAAAAGGTTGCATTAGCAGAATCATTACCAGAAAGCTCGGAAAAGCTTTTTGTACGTGCTTTCATTGAGCCGTGAAGTTAGTCAAACAGAAAAACGCGAGATGGGCTTGGATTTCAAAAATGCATATATCTGTATATTGAATTGTGAACGAAAAGCATCTCAGCATATGAGATAAACCCATGAAGTTGAAGATGCATAGCTGCACGGGAAAGAAAAAGGACTTAATGAGCAGAAACTAGAAGAGTGGAGCTTCAGCTGGAAATGAGGAGACCCGGGGAGAAATACTGCGGTTCCGGTCATTGTCATCAACAAATACAGCACGCCTAAACATTTCCGAAATGCTTCTCTGTGGTGAAACTTCTTGTATGTGGGAACATCCTTGCGCAACCACAATCTCCTCCATTGCTGTTATCCACTGTACAGGGTGAGCAAGCTGAGCTGCCAACACTGCAGCAGTCATCTCCCGCACACTTCCCTCCGCGACGCCATTGTTAAATGTATCGATGACAAGAGTGCTCTCGAATCGACCTTTGTGGCGGATCTCGCCGATATTTGCCTTTCCCATGTATTCAAGCGCGCTCAGCTGAAAAGCGCTGTTAAATGGGTCAAATACTCTTCCTGTCAAATTGGTAATCCATAAAGGGTTAACACGGCGCGCCTCATCAAGAATACTATTGTTGGAGATCGAGAACAGCTCACGGAGAGTCCCCTCGTCTGGCAGGGCCGTGCGAACGACAGGAAGAAATTCGTCCATGGCACGTCGAAGCTTGCTCGAATGAAATGGCACTTCCACGATAAGAGGAACAAACCATGACTTCTTCTTAAGGCCACTTCGGCCATCTTCCTCCAGCGTGAGGTGCGTGAGCTCCTCTAGCGACGGAGTAAAGCCATCATCCGCGCCCTTCATGAACCGACGAAATGTTGATCTCGAGCCGTACTTTTGCGCTGACGATGTTGCAAAATCCCCATCGCTGAGAATGTTCGGATCCTTTGCAATGCCGTCTCTGTTATCGACACAGACGGATGCGAGAGCATCCCTTACAAGCGCTTCAACATCCTCAGCGTTGGCACAGTTTGCACGGAATTGCGGGTCCAAGCACTTGCCCAGCACAGCTAGCCCAACAAGGTCGCCAGCTACGACGTACTGCTGATGCCTGACGTTGTTGTTCACCACCTCTACGAATGAGGATGTATGCGCAAGAGATTGCGCAACCTTCTCAAGAAGTGTGAAAAAAAAAGTATCTACCACTTCTCTGTTGTCGCTGAGTTTTGCTCGCCAAGGGCTACAGGCAAAAAGCCTTCGATTTTTGCGTGGGGTGCCATCACACGCCCTCTCCATGAGCAAACCGCGCTTGAAGGTTAAATCAACAGCGGCCTCAGGGGTAAAGACACCAAGAGCTGTAAGCGCGGTGAATTCGCCTAGGCTGTGACCAGCGATACAGGAAAGTTTTTTGTTGTATACCTGTGGGTTTCTATGCTTCAAATTTTCGTACGCAAGAAGCTGTGCAGCAAGAACACACGGTTGTGTCAGGTACGTAAACTGCATGACGCCATCTGGGTGAGTGATCGTGTGGGTGCATGGTGAAGATTCTTTCACATTAAGCACTTCTGTACAGAGCCGCTTGTAGACTTTATCGATAGCAAAGGCGTCACTACGCGCCACAATTTTCGTAGGATTTTCTTGGATAATATGCTGCAATGAGATGCCATAATTGCGCATCATACAATCTGTCATGCGCTCCCATACCTGCACAGCAGCAGGGTCATCCAGGAGGGAGAGGCACATACCCTTGGTGTGTGTCCCTTGACCGGAAAAGATCAAGGCGTTTCGCATTTCGTCCTTCGGCTGTTAGGGCCCGACTGCTAAGAGAAAACAAAACGGTAAGTGCAAAAAAGGCAGTGATAGTGTAAAAACTACGTGGGAGCGCATTGTGCTTTGAAGAAGGACGGCCAACCGCCAACGCTCCCTTACCCTGTGGGGTTCAATCTTGACCATCCGAAAGGAGGGCTACATGCAGTTCGAGCAAGCGAAGGAAGCAACCAGATTGAAAGGAACACGAACGTGTCAATAAAACATGGTGGTATTTCAACCGATGTGATTCTCAGCAAATGTGGGGATGGGGAATAGTACACACACCGCGCCGGCATCGGATGATTCGTCGCTCGTCGTGCCTCCTTCGCTGTTTTCTAACGCCCGGCCTCCGGGATGGTGGTGGTGGGGGGGCCTCGGCGCGGGGGGCGGCCCGCCCGTGGCCACATCGTTCTTTTTTTTTCGGGGGCCGCCCCCCGTCGCACGCGTTTTTCCGAAACCGCGCGGTGGCGCCGCGCCGCCAGAGGGGCGGAAAAAACTGCAGTCGCCGCCTTCCGCGGTTGCGGAGCCGCTGTCCGGCCTATGATCTCGGCCGCCGAAGGATCGGCCGGCACTGCCCCCCCCCCCCCCCCGCCGGCATGGCGCCCTCGTGGGCCTGGGGGCAGGGCAGGTGGTCCTCGCGGGTGCCTCCGCGGGCGGGGCAACACGGCGCGGGGGTCGCAAGCGATCCGGCCGCCGGGGAACCCCAGCGGGAAGGCGCGAGAGACGATCCGCAGGGACGGTAGCCAAGCGAAGGCAAAGGCCACACCGCGCATGGGCACGATGAGAAGCACCGCCCACGCGTTTGTTAGCATGGTGTAGCATACTACCCGGAATGACCAGACACTCATGGCGATTGCCGTTATCTGCCGCTCTGTGAGTGTTTGGCGCAGCCGCGCCGACATTTGGAAAAGCGGAATTTCGGTACTTGCGGTGAGGGCGACGGTGAAGCCCATCAGTACCTCGGACCCGCCGAGCTCGCCAAGAAAGAGAAAGTTGTCGATGAAACTGCACCCAGTGCCCATCATCGTCGATGAAAATAAGAATAGCATTAGCCGCTTGTTGGCCCTGAGCACCTTCAGCACCTCTACAAAGTGCACCGGCACGCGCTCAGTTCGCTCGTAGGGTTTTATCACCACCATGCTGTACGCCAAGCCGATCTGGCCGAGTAAGTACTGCATGGTCACAGCCACCCAGCTACCAGTGTACAGGAAGACAAGTGACGCGACAAATGCCCCGATGCCCCAGCCGTAGGCTGCGTAGGAGCGGACGTAGCTCCATGCATTGGACCGCTCTTGCTTCGGAAACATCATTAGAATGCGCTGGTCAAGGAGCGGGCTCAGCGAGATGCGCGAGGCAGTCATGACAGGAACCAGGATATGGTGGGCACGCGCCTGTCGGAGATGGTGTGCCCGAACATGGACACGGTCGCGATGACGATGCACACAAACAACATCGCCGTCTGACAGCGGAACTTGTCGGCTAGGTAGCTCAGCACAGGAGGCAGTGTCATGTTTAGTAGAGGGTTCGCCGAGATGAGGATGCCAATCTCATACGGAGAAAACCCCTTTGCTTGAAAGATGCCACTGCCGAAGGAAGAACTAAAGTACCCAATGATGGCGGGCATCACGCTCACAACAACTGTAGTCGCCGCAGCAGTCGCTGGGGCGCCAGAGGTGAAGCCGCTTGGGTCGGCGGCCTCTGTGCTCCGTCCAGGACCTGCCGACACTGCCGTTGCCGTGGCGGACACCGCCGTCTTGCTGTTGCCGCCAGCAAAGCTGGTGTTGGAGGAAAAGACAGCGCTGTGGAAGTCGGCTACGACGCATGATCGGCTTGGTGAGTTGGGAGCTGAGATGAGAATTGGCCCATCGGTCATGGTGGGCTCGACCATGGCGAACGTGACAGAGGCGCAGCTACAGCAGGTGTCAACGCTGAGGCTGTCACTACCGGACTCACTTCCCCCGCATCTGCCACACAACAGTGACGGCGGCGGCATCTCGTCTACACAGTCCGATACATCAAGCACTTAGTACGAGACAGGCCGAGATCGAGGGAAAGAGAAAGCGAAGTCAACCCGCACCAGTGACAGTGCGCGTCTTTTCCAAAGCACTACCCCCCCCCCCCCCCCACGCAGCGGCACAGTACAACCTCACACGCCGTCACTTCAAGACGACTAGACGAAAAACAAACATAAGTGAGAATACACATACACAGTCAAGAATGAAATGGAATGGTGGTGAGAGACAGGCGGACCAGCGCAGTTAATGGATGAGTGTTACGCACAAAGAATGTCTCGCAACAAAGTAGAGAGGTGAAGAGACGGAAGAACGTAATGTGCATGGCGGCCACTCCTGCTAGTCGGATGCGCTTTTGAGTATTCTTCCACATTGGGGGCGAAAACTTCTTCACGTTTTCGCCAGTCTTGCGGGTCGCGCTTTTCCTTCATGCAGACTGTTCGGCGGGGCCTGACCTTGTCCCACCACTGGCGACGGGAGGAACATCGCCAGGGCTTTGAACAAACGGAATTCCGGTATCTTTCTGGGGGAGAGCGCACCATCAAATGCTGGGCTGCTTGCGAGATGGGCCGCGACGCATTAGTGCACTCTCGCAAGTGCACTTACAGTTAGTGGCAGGGAGTCTTTGTTGCGCAGTCCGTGTAGACAGTTCCACACGCTCAAAAAAAAAAACGTGCGAGGCGACTTGTCAGCAGGCTCGCTTCCGAACCACTGGGAGCAGGGAAGCCGCAGGGCGACACGTTGACGGGTGCGCAATTCAAGGGAGAAAGAAAAGCTGACAGTGTAAACGAGAGGGAAACAAAACTGATTGATGAAGCGACGGATGAGTACCGTACAGAAGGAAGCATCCCTGGCGAAGAAATCATGACCACATGGGGGTGCCGCGAGCATACTGTGTACTGTTGTAGTACAAGTGTTCTGTCTCGGAGAAAAAGAAGCAACGATAAAACATCCTCGGCCTTTTCACACCTTTATCGGCAGTTCCTCTCGGCTAAAAAAAAAGGAGGCGGAAAAACTCGGAGCACAGAGAGTGCAGTCGCGGCCTCTTTGGCGTATCAGATGAGAGAGACGGAAAAAGAGGAAGAGCACCCCACTGCGTAGCGACACAAAAATAGATGGTTGGGGGGGGGTGTTTTCGAACTCTTTGGGAGTCGGTGGCGGATGGAGAGCGACCGGATTCCACTACTTCCCCCGAGATTCGTGGTGCTGCGCAAAGGTGTGGATAAACAGGGGTGTCAAGGGAGAAAGTTCCAGCTCCATTGCGTTACACCCACATGGCCTCGTACGCAATCCTAACTGGTCGTTGTCCCCTGCCATATTGCTCGCCTTCATGTGTAACTTACTCATCCCTGGCCCACTTTGTCCGAACCTCATTCGAAATGTATGCCCAATTTTTAGCGATACGCTCTTAACCTCAGAGGGTTGTGCTTTGGGCCCACCAACACGCAAACAGTCATTCTCACGAAAGAAGAAACAAAGAAGGCGAAGCGCAGATTCGGCTGTCTACACAAGCGTATGAAAGAACGAAACGGGCGTATCAGCGAAGCAACTCTTTAAGCGAGGAAAGACGACAGAGAATGTGGCATAGGTAAGGATGAGGGTGATGGCGACAAAGTATGGAGAAAGCCGCTAGCGACAAGGAAGTAAAAGTGGCGCCGATTCTGGGAGCAAAGCAGATGGAAGTGACACAGATTGACCTAAGACTGAGTAGCTTCCTTGGGGGGGGGGGGGTGAAAGGGAGAAGCAGAGAGAACATCCATCAGCTCACTCTTCATTTTTTTCCGGATAGAAAGCGAAACGCGTGGCTGCGCTGCTTTACTGCACACCAGCAGAGCTGTTAGTGTTGGTCTTCTTCCTCTTGTGCACGTTGTAGCACAGTGGAGGAGAAACATGAGAAATTAGGTTCGGTTTCAGCCAAATCTTGAAGAGTGAGTACTGTGCGATGTACTCGAGCGCGGTTACCTGAATGCATACGTTTCCATTGTGAGTCACCTTGGCGAACAAAACGCCAATGCCCATTAGATTAGTCTTGGAGAGACACAGCTAGCAAGCGTTGCGAGGCGCAGAGGCATGCACCAAAGTACGATTCCTGTGGAGGCGAAGTACGTGCTCCTCCTCTCCTTTTCGCTCCAGCAAATGCGTTGTATTTTCCCCTATGTACTGTGCATGCTTGTCGAAGAGCTCCTTCGTCTCCTCATCGGTGAGAGACCGCATTCTCTAATGCCAGACAGAGGGGGGGGGGGGCTCTTCAGCCTAGAAAGAGTGGCGGCCGAAGAGTGGAGCAACTATCGAGGTGTATTGAGGCGGACAACTTGAAGCGCAGAAGAGAGTAAGTTGTAGGTGATGCGAAGAGAACGACGTCATTTAGGAGAAAGGTGCAGTAAAAAAGCGGAGAGTGGAAAGAATCACAGTTCAGACACCTGCTCGCCAAAACGGCGCAGACAAAAGTGTGATTGAGTTACTCCAATGATTAGGAGTGACTTACTTTGGATTGGTTTGGTATTCGATGAGGAGAACAAGTAGAGTGCAAGCAGGTGGCAGTGGCGCTTGCTGAGCAGAGGTACACAAAAGTACGGCGCTCTGCCGTCACATAAGAATGCAGTTGCCGTGATTTTCGCGAGCTTTTTTCCAGTTCGATCTGAGCCTTTGATACACTCACCAGTGCCTTGTCGACATTGTAATCGATCCTGTCCAGCATCGACCCCTGGTCGACTACTATGGTGTGAAGATCCTCGAACATGCGGTGAATCTCTTGGGCACTATAGAGGATATCCTTGATCTCCTTGTTTGTTTGATCCCGTTGCATATCCTCGATCAGGAGAGCCTGTATGTCCTGCTCTGTGATACCCATTTGGAGAAATTGCGCAACTCTCTCCTCTTGCTGGACAGTTTCGTAGGCAGCGTCGCTTCCAATCTTCGTGTACTTGTTGGATTTCTGCTCTCGCCGGCGCAACAGTGCTCCAAATATGTTCTGGACGGACTGGAACTGTAGAGCAAGCTCCTTGAAGCGAGTTGTTAGCTGCGTCTGGATGCTTTTGACAATGCGTACTTCCTCTTCAGAGTATGTAGTTTTGAGCTGAGCGCCGACAACAATCGTATGCTCCAACATCTTGAGAAGGGCTTGAATCTCAGCCGTCTGCTTATCAATTAAAGTATGCAGCTGGTCCTCCTCTTCTTTGCGGCGGAGCTTCGGCTCCAAGAAGAGGAAGTGCGTCGAGTGGAGCTCGTTGATTTGATGAGAGAGCGCGAGTGCGTTTTCTTCGAAATCAGCGGGAAGCCTGCTCCAAAGGGGGACTATAAAAAGCCTCTCCGTTGGCGTCTGCGGTACTGTGGATTCAGAGCGGCCATACCTTGTGTGCACAGCGGTGTGCCTCTCAGCAAACTCGATGAAGCGGTCCCTGATTATTAGTTCCATCGCTCTAACTGGCTTTTCTTCATGGGGGTAGCCTTGCCAAGAGATACCAAAATAAAGAGGAAGATGACATGAATGAGGCAAAAGAAAAGAAGAAAGGCCTTAAGCGCAAGTCTGCCTCGTCACGCCTTAGAAGCCACCTTCTGAGACTCGGCACACATAAGCAGGGAGGACATCTTTTTGGGGGAATTCGCCAATAGGCACCAAACGTGGCGAAGAAGCCTGTAAGTAAACTGAGGCAACACACAGGTGTGCTCAAATCCCAAGATAGAGAGAGAGAGAGAGAAGCGGAAAGGTTAGGAATGCGGTGAGCTTCGGCGAAAGCGCGGGTACTAAAAAAAAGCCCGTTATGACAACCAGAATGAGGTGGCGCTATAATCATAGTGGCCTATGGTTGTGCTTTTGAAGCTTGTAAGATGCATTCGATGCAGCTACCCTAGTGGTGCGCAAGTCACGTGAGGGTATCGGCACGTGAGGGTGCCAGCGCGCTGCCACGCAGCAAGTGCTGATATTTCAGCAGTGCGTTTAGCTTTTGCCTAAGGCAACAATAACAAAAAAAAGGTGAGAGAAATCAAAGGAAGATTTCACCGGACGGATAAAAACTCCAATGACACATATGCGTACCATAAGTGACGCTAATGAAGGACAAGCACCGCGACAACTACACAATAGTGAGTCATCTGATGGTAAGGGGGGCAGAAGGGGGGAGTGACTTCAAAAGAAAAACAGAGCGACCATAGCAATACGCCTAGGTTTATCACTTGAAAAGAAGGGAGGTAAGGCAACAGAAGGCTGTGCCAAGGCTAGCTTCAGAGAAGATATTCGTGCAACTTTTGGAGTCTCTCACTGGCAGTACGCAGCTCACACTGTGGTTTGCAACAGGCAAAGCGAACATAACTCTCATAGAGTGGCTTGCTCTTCTCACTGCAGAAAGCTGTCACAGGAATGGCGCACACGCCAATTCTCTTAGTAAGTCAGAGACAGAATTGCCAGTCCTTTGCCTGTGACTTGTTCGAGGCATCGCAACATGACTCAAGGAGAACGTCCGCATTGCCATTATTGTCAAAGCCTGAGCTACAACGTTGTGAGCCTGTATAATGCCGTCCGTCAGAACCACATTTGAGAGCTGAACATGCTAAGAAGCTTCGCGTAGCTTTTGCACAGCGGGGTGACAACCTCTACGTTACTGTGAGGAAAAAAGTACTTGTGAGCAATATGCGCCTGATAGGCATATTCAAGGACATCCAGTTCTTCCAGGAGAGCCGAAGCTAAGGAAGCCATGCCCGAGGTTGATTGTCCTGTCCATTCTGGCCAGCGGTGTCATGTCCTCTTAAATAGTGCCAACCAAAGAGGATTTCAAGGACATGTAAAGCGCCTCATCTCTACGTTTCCCCAGTACGACGGAGAAATGTACCACAAAAAGCGACGCGAGGAAAATAAATAGCGGTGGTGGTGGGCGAAGAAAGATTCGTGCACGTCAGGTTTTTGGGTGCTCACGCCCAGGTCGCACACAGAACTAAGGGGAGTCAAGGAAAAAGGAAGGCACTAACACTTGAAAGAATTTACCACAATCTGCCAAGTGGCTGGTATAACGAAAGATGGCTTTGCACTACAGAACAAGCACTGCATACAGCTGGAAGAGTCTTAGT
>NC_009326.2:1320713-1344675 GCF_000002845.2 Leishmania braziliensis MHOM/BR/75/M2904
GCGACTGGGCGCTGATGGAGCTGTGCACCCGCAAAGAGCGCAGAGCAAGCTCTCTGGTGCGCGACACTGCCACCAGCTGAAACGTTCCGCTGCACGCAGGTGCTTGGACGAGGACAGCCACCCTCGCCTTCTCCGTGTAGCCTTCCTGCCAAGGCGCGGCACTGGGCCGACACGCTGCAGAGCCTGTCGGCACAAGCCACGGCTCGAGCTGCCGTGCTGGTGGAAGTCTCTGTTCGCAGGAATGGGGGTCCCGTCAACGAATCCCCTCCGCTCTTTGTGCATGGCGCTGGCTCAATCACGCCCACCCCCTGCGGCGCCACCGCGTGGGGGAACAGCGCCAGCGCCAACTACGGGAAGCCTCTTGGGCACATTCATGCCACAGCAGCCGCAGCCACCGTGGGTGTGACAACATACGCGCACAACAGAGACCAACTCGAAGAGGCCGACCCGCCGCCCCTGGACTCCGTAGTGCTTCTGCGCCACACCCGCCTGTACCCCTCCGCAATCACGCGGGGAGGCTGCGTTGCACATTGGGCGCGGGAGGTGTGCACGGCGGATGGTGTCGCCACGACGCCTCGGCAGCTCTCACACGGGTGTGCAGGCACCAGCTCCTTCAGTGCACCGCACACCCGCACCTCCTTCATATGAAGTCGTCGCGTGTACTTCAGCGCATCGCTCCTGGGAGGGGCTGCGGGCGGACTCCCTAGGCGAGGAAAAACCTTTAGCATGCGTGCCGCAGCCTTCCCGTGTAGCGTAGTCCCCTCGCTCGCGGCGGACAGGCGCTGCGGCGCGAAGCGACATCAAGTCAGGGGCGGCCGTGGCGCTCTCACGGGTGCAGTAGCAAGTGGCGGCAGCCCCTTTGCTTGTAGCTGTCGCGCCGAGTGTGAGGCAATGGAGCTGAGGTCCGACCGGCTGCAAGGATGCCTGGATCACCTAGGGTGCAGAAAAGCACGTGTCTGCTGTTGCCACGGACTCGCGGTCCCTCCTCATGGCGCTACCGGCCCGTCGCAGGCGCCTCCTCATTTTCGTTTCTCTTTGGCCACTGGGAGCTACACCCCCACGACGCAGTTGACGAACTTGCCGAATCGGCAATGGCAGTGGCGCCGACACCAACTGCATGGACTACGGGTCTGGCCGCCGGTCTGCGACGCGCTGAGAGAAGACCTCCTTGGCGGCAGCACTTCCACGCTAGAAGGACAAGGACGCTGGGCTTACGAGGCGACAGAAGGCCGCCCTCACCCAGCTCTGCTCGGGCACCTGGCTATACCTCGGGTTCCCGCAGGGGGGGGCAGAGTGGCAGCGACAGCATGGTGCGCAGATGGCGTGCTGCACGCTGCTCCGCTAGCGCCGTGACGCCCCGGGTCACACCACCGGACCCGCCACACCCCAGGGGGAGGAACCCCCACGCCATGCCACGGGATGACGCGGCGGAGGCAGGCGAGGTGTGGCTGCGTGCGCATACCTGCAGGGTGGTGCGTGGCTAAGATGCACGTTGAAAGGAAGAAAAACGTCTCTGCTCTACACAGTCTGCCATAGGCCTGCCGCTTGGTGCAAAGCAGTAGGAGGCACTTACAGCAATACGTCGACGCAGTCACTGGAGCGGACTTCCTGCCTCAAACTCTACCCACCACCGCGTCGCAGCTGCACCCGTAGTCCTGGTGGTGAAGTGGTGGACCGGCTTCGATGCGGCGCAGGCTCCCCACCCCAGTGGGCAGCGAGGGTCGAGTGAAGTGCATTCGAGTAGCACTGACAGCATGCCTACCGTATAAATCGGTCAAGCGTGTTCAACGTCGCAGGTCGCTCCGACGCAACGCCGTGCAAGACCAGACCCCTGACGCCAAGAGCGATACATTGCCCTGACCCTCCCCCCTGCGTCGTGGGTGCTTGACACACTGCCGCCGCCAGAGGCGGCTCGGCGTTGGCAGACATTAGGAGGGCTTGCCTGGCCTCCGTACCCAGAGTACGTGCTTGGTCATGATAACACGCTGGGGTGCTCTTCGTAATCACGGGCGCTGGGGTCGAGGCGGGAATAATAATAAAAAGCTGTGCGGCGTAGGTGGCGTGCAGTCTTTCTCAGAATAAGCAAATACCGTCGAGGCCTTGCCATTGTCTACTTCAGGGAGGAATGGGCACGGGTATCGGAATCGTTAACGGCACCGGCGGCTGTGGCTGGATTGGCGGTGGCGTGGCCAGCTTTGACGTGGCCATCGGGGGTGGTGAGGGTGCAGCGCTTGGCGGCGTCAGCGGCGTCGGTGCCGCGAGCGGTGGAGGCACCAAAGACGGGTGCTGAGGACTGAGCGCCGGTGGACCGCCAGTGGCGAGTACTGGCTGCGGCGTAAAGGCGGAAGCAGTCATGCCGTACACGGCCGTGCTCTGCGACCCGGGGTGGAGTGAGTCTCGCGGAGGGGCGGCTGTAGAGAGCTGAAAGTTGTTTGCTTGGTTTATGTGCGACACACGCGGCACCAGCGGATTCGCCTGCGACAGGGCAGTTGGCTCGCCGAGGGAGTCCATGGGGTTGAAGGGTGAAAGCCACATTTGCGACTCGACTGGGGTCGGAAGTGGCATTGCTGTCTGCTCAGCCGACGGCGCGGCGACGGTGTAGGGCGGCGGCGGTGTTGGTGGTGAGGGTGACGTTTGCTTCCTTGGTGTTGTTGCAGCCGGCGTGGCGTAGGACGGCGGCGGTGGCAGGGGCTGGGCCGGGGCGCTCGGCGTAGGTGTCGCCGCCAGCGACGACTGCCCAGCTGGCAGCGGATTCGTCGGGGCGGCCACGATTGTCGGCGCCCGTGGCTGCGACGCGGGTGTCGCCGGTCGATTCAAGGAGGAGGATAAGGAAGATGAGGACAAACTGCTAGTGCTCGTGCCACGGCTGCTGCTGAAGGACGAGTAAGAGGTGCTGCTGAGGCTCTTGGCGGCACCACTGAGCTTGTGAGCGCCTAGATGCGGCGCTGCAGCCTGTGGTGCGCTCCGCGAGTTTGCTTTACGCTGCGTCCGGTCTTTTTTCTGGGCGTCAGGCCTTGGCGCAGCAGACAGCGCCGCCGTGCTGAGCGTTCCATCTACGCAAGATTGGACGAGAATGCTGATTTGCTTCGTGAGGTGCTGAATCTCGTGTCCGAGCTCGTCGCAGTACGCGACGTGCTGTACGGGGATCGACGACAGCGGTGTGTCGAGCACCGCGCGGTAGGCAACGGTCATGTAGGACAGGTTCGTGCCCAAGCACTGCAGTTGGTAGAGCACGTCGTACTGCAAGTAATGGCCTATGGAGCCTTCAGCGGGAAGCGGCAGCTTGTTCACTGGGTTGCGCATTTGCCGTGCCATGTCGTTCACCACACGACTCGCTCCGATGCGTGGCGGGGCGGGGCTGTTGTCCACAAGCTGATTCACCACCTGTAAAACAATGTTTGCCACCTTCACAATCGACGCCACATGATGGTCGATCGACTTGGTCAGCCTGGAGGTGCTGAGGGCGTCACTCTTGTCTGGTCCCTTGAGTGGCGTGCGCGTCAACACGTCGTGCTCACGGTGCAGCGCTGCCGCGACGGTTTCGCTGAGGGATTGCAACTGATACGCCACGTCGTACTGCAGGAGATGAAGCAGACTTCCCTTTTCGGCGGTGTTGGCAGACACGCGCCGCGGCGGATGGCCACGATCACTAGCACTGGCACGCGTCACCGTCACCTCGTGCCCGCGTGACGCGTCCTGCACCCCGTCCCAGCGAGTATCCTGGCTTGGGCGGCGATGTCGGTCACTTTCACCAACTACTACACGCACAATGTACGGCTTGCCCTGGTCGGCGCTTGTTCCTCTGCTGGGCTCTAGGGCGCTGGCAGGGGGTGCAGCGACCGGCAGCGGCGTCACTGATGCCTGTGGGGCCGGCATGGAGATGGGAGCTGGCGCTGTGGACGGTGGGTCCTGCAAGAGCACCCGGCAGCTCATATCGGCGTAGCCCACCGCCCCTCCGGCAGCGTTGCTGATGACGTAGTTGGCGTAGGTGCGCAGGGAGAGTTGTGCAGCTGCGTCGGGCTGCGGCACCAGTAAACACGGGCACGACCACCGTGCACCGCCCGCTACTGCCCCTTCATTTACACTGACCAACTGACACTGGCACATGGCAGGAAAGTTCGCGGCAGCCTGCTCACTGCACATTCGAAAGTCGGCCTTGTGGCAGACGTTGTACGTCACGGTGTCGCCAACAGCGTAGCCTTGTGGGTGTATCATTATGGGAGGGAAATTGAGGAAGCGCACCTCCACAGCAATCATTGACGAGGCGCTGGCAATGAGTGGGTTGAGCCCGGACACCCGCTTTACGGCCACCTCGAGGCGATAGGAATTCATCCGGCTGAGGTGCTCTAGCTCTGCGGTGATTGACGGTAAGCAACAGAAAAGAGTTTAGGCCACGCTATGCAGTCTTCTGCATAGCGTGTCGCTTGCCTTCGCCGATTCAGGCTGCGAGAGCTGCTTGAGGGGGGTCGTTCTGTCCTTTTTGCGAATTTCTCAGCGGCAGAACACACGCCTACGTGGCTTACGCGCGCACTGCAGTCAACGGCAAGCACGCAGCACACTACGGCGATCTAGGGTGGGGCTCTTCTGCGTCTCCTGTCCCCCGATGAGCGGTGTGAGGGAGTTGCAGGCGAGTAGAGGGAGAGGAGAAGGGTGAGGTATCGCAGCGCACACGTAAAGGTGAGAGGGGGCTAGCAAAGACCTACCGAGAAGCCACTACGCAGGGTAAAGAGAGAGGGGCGGAGGAGTGGTCAGTGAAGAAGACCGGCAAGCGCATGCAGGGTGCTCTCGTGAGACATTCGTGTGGCTGCGTATGGACGTGCACATCTGCACGCTTATATCAAACCAGGCCATCCAGAGCGCCTCGTCTCCCCTTTCCTCATCCTCTCCCTGTTGAGAAGCTGGGGACTAGTCAACGAGCAGGGCCAACAATACTCTCGTCATTGGGGCTATTTTTCTTTACTGTGTGTGTGTGCGCGCACCCCCAGGCACACGCATTGAGGCGTGCCACGGAGGATACCACGAGCGCAGCAGACCCAGCGGGGGCATCGAGTGGGCTATGAGGTCAAGGAAGTGAAGAAGATGCGGTCGCACTACTGGTAGTTCCCCCCTTTCCGGATGACTGTTTGAGGATGGCGGCTACGTGTGGCAGTGAAGACGGAAAAGGCTGAACTTGCCTCACAGCGAGAGGGAGGAGGGAAAGGGGCGAGGGGCAGAAGCAGGCTTTTCACCGCGAGATCGGCATGGACCTCAATCAACGCATACAACGGTGGCAGGGCCCCGTCTCTCCCCTTGCACGTGCGCCTAGTGTGTGTGCGTGGGTGGGTGATGCGGTAGCAATGGCCTTTGTCGGCACGGCACATGCACCCCCAAAGACCCAGCACAGAGGACTCCGCGGCCTTGTGCATCTACGCATCCTCATCTCCACCGCCACCTTTCTTAAACTTGCCGATGCCGTAGACCTTCTCCATGAGGTGATGTGTCCGCACACGACCGCCCGGCTTGTTCTGCGCCATCATCTCAGGCGACTGCTGCAGGGTTTCAAGAGAGGGTGTGATCATGCGATCGCGGAGGCGGCCTCTGTTCTCCGCCACCTCACCGCGCTTCGTCGCCCCGGCGGTACTACCCTCGTCCTTCAGCGCCTTGGCCGTTGCCTTCGCCACCGCCGCGTCCTGCTGCTCCTGTAAGGCGTGCATCCTGTCCGTCTTCGACTTGCGGCGCTTCATCGGCGTCGTACCGCCAGCGCTCGGGGACGTGGCGCCATCGCCGTCGAAGCGTGGGCGGCGGAAGATGGCTTTGGACCCTGTCTTTCCACGGTCGATGTACGCCCGTCGACTCACCTCTCGCTCCTCATCCGTCTCCTCCATGCTACGCGCCACCTTGCGTGAGTCAAACCTCGCGCTCTCGCTGCGGTCCATGTCCGTCATCGACTCCGACCAGGCGTCGCCATCCTCGGGGCGAATGCGCAACTCCTCCTCCTGCGCCGACGCCATCATCTGCAGCAGCTTCTCTTCTGCGACGGCGGTGCCCTCTGGCGGCTCGTATATGGTGGCACCGCCGTCTGGGTTCTCCGTAGCGTGGTTCGTCATTAGATTCGCAGGCACTTGCGCAATGTTTCCATCCCTGTCCTCTAGCATGGGCATCTGGCCAGCAAAGTTGAGCGGGTACGGCGCCTTCGACCCCACAGTGTACTTGTCCAGCTCCCGTTCGATGTGCTCCTGAATGCTGGCCTGGGAGATGTAGCTGATGCGGGCCATGTACTGCAGGCGCTCGCTCGCGCGCTCGTACCAGTAGAAGAACTGCCGCTCGTGGAACTCACGCAGCAAATCGAGGTGCTTCTTCTTCAGCGCCTGGCGACCCTGTGCCAGCTGCTGTGACTCGCGACGCTTGCGCTCCTGGGCCTGCATCTCGTGCTCCCACTGCGCCAGCTGCGCAGATTTGGTGATGTTGTACTTGTAAATATACTCGTCAGCGTTGACGCGGAACGACTCGAGCCACTGCCGCTTGTACACCTTTCGCAGATGCTCGAACTGAGCTTCGTGAACGTTGCGCCAGAGCTCGTTCTGCTTCCACATCCAGTGGCGGTATGGTGTGAGAAAGCCGGTCATGCGGCGCCCGTGCTCCGACTTGGAGGGGAGATTGTAGTAGGGACGCATCTGGCGCCGCACCACCCCGCTGGTGTGCATCATGGTGCTAGTAAACGAGAATACGCTGTGATGCTACCTCCACAACCCTTCAACGGTGTGCCGCCAACCGTTTAGCGGTGGGCAGCCTCTGCTCCACGGGGGGTGAAAGAAGGAGGCACAGTGAGAAGAAGAGAGACACACATAGCCGCTGCGTCAGAGAGGAGGGTACGCGCCTTGGATGGAAGCAGAGGCACGGCCTGGCAGGGCACCTCGCCTAAGAGCTACCAAAAGAAGCGTCCGAAGAAACGTTCCTCACAACACCGGCGGCGTACAGGCGTGTCTGTGGTGAGAGAGGCGAAGAGAGAGGGAATGGGGTGTGTGTGACGTGTGCGATTCCAACAGAGGCCTTCAAAGGGTCAACAGCGAGGCCATCCAGAGCGCAGAAGACAACAAAACAGGAGCGCATTGCGCTGCTTCTCACTTGCACAATAGGGAAAGGCCGCTCCCCAAACAGGGGCTAACTCACCTTGGAAACACAGCAACAGGAAGGGAGAGTGTCGAGAGAAAAAGGACAGCGCACGCACACACACTGAATGACACGTTCACCAGCGCACATCGCTGCTTCTCCTCATTTCCCCCTTTCGCCCCCACAAGTAAACTATCACAGCATGCACTGTGCCACCCGAAACTAGCAGCGAAGAAAGAAATGCACGCCATCATCTCTAATAGCCGACAAATCTATCGGGCGACCCACGTGAATCTGCACGTGCAGGTATCCGTGTCACAAGTCGCCGCGTCAGGTCTGCCGCCGCCCTTTCCAGCATGGTGCCGGCCACTCCAATCGTTGTCACCGACTCTACGAGGTAGCGAGCGCTATCCGTGGTAGGCCGCGGCAGCGGCAACATCCTAGTGCCGAGCTGGTTGATGGGCAGTTCTGGCTCCAAGATGAGGGCCTCCGTCTCACGGCTGTACTCCACCGCCGTATCCGGCTCTACGCGCTCCGACTGCTGCACGAGAATGTCGACGTAGACGGTGGCCTGCCGCACCGTGTTCCAGCGCTGGATTAGTCGCTTCTTCTCCAACGCCTCTGGGCTGATCGTCTCCTGGCGAGCGTCGGCAGCTCCTGTGGTGTCGCTGTTGCCCTGGCCACCGGCGGCTCCACCATACGGGTTATGGTAGAATGCTTCTGCCTCTCGCTGCTCCTCGCTCAGCTCTGGCGCGGCGCTCGACGGCTGCGCTGCAGCTGCGAGACTAGCTGCATCTGATGCTCTCAGGTCAGCCGACGGACCGCAGGTGGTTCCGCCTGCCGTCCACGCAGCTGGCCGGTTGGGTGTCTCACTTGGATTGACAATGGGCTCTGGATTGCCCCTGCTGAGGCTGCTCCCTATCACGCTGCTGTTGCGTAGAGCGAGGTAGCACGCGTCACAGACGCGCTCTGGTTCCGTTATGCCCCGCATCGGAATGGCAGCGCGATGCCGCGAGCAGCCGCCACATAGTACGTAGCCGCAGTTGCGGCAGTGGTGGCGGCGAAGGGTGGTGGAAAAGACGCAGCCGCAGCCATTGCAGGTCGGTGCGTCCTCGTCCTCCTGCCAGTACCCCTTTGACTGCTTCTCCCCCATGGCAACTGGGGTGCTAGGTTAGGTGTTGTGGTGCGCTTGCGTGGCGTGAAAAGCGAGGTGGAGAGGGGCAACACTGGCTAACAGGGGAATTCTCGGGGTATCGAAGCAGTTTGACGCACCAGTGGAAAGGCGGCTACTAGCACAGGTGCGTCGCTCGGCGTGCTTGTCAGGTCGTTTGATAAACTTGATGGTGAATGAGCTTCGTGCAGAACCAGCATCAACGCCGCAAGCAGCGACGCATGTGCTCTAGAAGGTGACCGGCCTAAATGGCCCCTGGTGTGCTGCAATGAAAGGGCAAAACGCGGAGGAGGAGGAGTGAAGTACGAGACCGTTGATGTTATGACGTGTGCAGCACTAGGCACGGGGGTTGCGCCGGTATCCTCTATCTGCCGCCGTCCCACTTCCCATTATGGCGGTTCCGTCTGCGCGTGGGGGACTCGGCATTGCCGTGGGCGCGACCTGACCAAACGAGCAGGCGTTCGGGAGTACAAGCACTCCGCTGCGCCGACCCTCACGTAACCGACGCATGTGCGCGTATGGAGCGGGTGTGCATTCTTTTTTTTTTTTGCCTGTCGGTACGCTCTGAGAGTGATGCGCACCGCCACTAGCACTCGCATACCTGCAGGGATATCATCAACCGTGGCAGCTGAAATCACAACTGAAAACACCTGGCCAATAAAGGGAAAGCAGGAAGCATTCACGGCGCCACGCCCCTACTCCCCCGAGAGCAAAGAAAAAAGGACGGGGACTAAAGCAAGCCAGAAGGAGAGAGAGGGGGAGGGGGGAAAGAGACGACAAAGGCGGAACACCCCGTCTGTCTGTGTGTGGGGGGGAGGGGCGCGGCACCCTGGGCAAAACAAAAAACGAAACAAGAGGGAATGGAATCCGCCGCTTTCATGGCCTTGCGAAGCGGCAACAACGCACCGATGGGTGGTTGAGTACCGAAGAAGGGGGAGGTGAGCGCTGGGGCCGGGCGGGATCTCTTCTGTATCGCTGCATCATAGTAATTCGATCGTTAATGGAAGGGAGTGTGCCGTGCAGCGGCGGGGAAGCAAGAGAAAGAGAGTACCTCCTACAGTGCTGTTCTATGAGGGGAAAAGGGAAAGGCAAGCAAGCAAGCACCCCACACATTCATCTCTTTCCTTCGGCGTCGGATGCTTGACCGCCGTCGTCCCTTCTGATATTTGAAGGAACGCAACGCAGCAACAAAGGTGAGGTGGGGGGGGGGGAAGATGAGCGGGTGGCCAGCCCTGTACAACTGGACGCCTCAGTGGCAACAGCCACAGCAGCCGCGTAAGAGATACTCGACGTGCGGGGTGTTTTTCCAGCGGGTGCCTCCTGCCGTCACAGCTCGGTCGACCCGCGGCGTCGTGGGGTGCCAACAGAGAAGCGCTCCGCAGGAAGAGGCGACGCACAGAAACGCACGAGAAGGGACGGACGGAGAGAGAACCGAAGTAATCCAAAGCGGTTGAGGCTGCGACAGAGGGTGTGATGCAGACAAGTGAGCCACTGTCCTTTCCTGTCGCACTCAGCACACACGCTGTAGCATCGCTGCGTGCCACAAGCAATTGCCCTTCCCTCCATCTGCTCATTGCAGAGTTCGTTTTTTTCGTTTGCTGGTACTCTTGGGCATGTTAGTACGGGTAGCCACGCAGGTCCATGGTGAGCACCTTGGAGCTCTCCCTCTCCTTGTCCTTCATGACGCCCAGCAGCATATCTGCCATGTGGTAAAGCTGCTCCTTCAGCGAGACTACGACGAGCTGACACAACTGAGAGTTCTTACGGAGGTAGCTCGCAAGCTTCTCGACGTTGCCGGCGTCTAGCGCCGCGTCCACCTCGTCCAGCACAAAGAAGGGCGTCGGAGAGACTTCGTGAATCGCAAAGAGAAGCGCCAGCGCCGCCATGGTGCGCTCGCCGCCGGAGAGCAGCGCCATCGGCATGAAGCGCTTGAGAGGCGGCGTGGCGTGGTAGGTGGTGCCACCCAGGTACGGCTCCTCCACATTCTCCAGGCTAAGGTACGCCGAGCCGTGCACTGCATGGGCGCGGGTGCCCATGGTAATCTCGCGGTACACCCTGTCCACTGTGGCTGCAACCTTTTCGTATATTTCCATGAAGCGCGCCGTGCGCTGCTCCTTGACACGGGTGAACTCCCTGCTTGCCGCACGGGCCACATCACGCGCCTCCTCGAGCAGCGTCGAAGACGTGCCCAGACGATCCTCCGATGCCATGGCGCGCGAGGCGGCCTTCATATTTGGCGCCAGCGACTCCATCTCCGCGGCAAGTGCCTCCAACTGCACCTGAGTGCGGTGGCTGTATGCGGAAAACTGAGCTCGGTCCTCTGCTACCACCCGCTGTGCTTCCGTGAGCGAGGAGAAGTTGATACACATGGCCGTCTCTGAGTCGAGGGTGGGGAAGAGGGCAGGAGGGGATGCGGTGCTCGTCCCTCTGCGTACGCCGCTCTGGCTCGCTCCGCCTTCGACAAGCAGTGCGAACGGTTCGGAAAGGAGAACATGCGTGCGACTCCCTGCGGCGCTGGACCTTTGGCGGGATGGCGGCGCAGAAAGCCCGGAGAAGGCACGGCTGGCTGCGTCCGTATCTTCGCCCCGCGCGTGCTTCGCTCCGCTGCTGGGCGCCGGCTTCAGTGGAATACCGATTTCGTCCATCTGGCAGCGACGCACCAGGTTCAGCCGACGCAAACGCAGAGAGTCGCAGGTGATCTGAATGCCGGTGACGATCTTCCGCGCTTGGGCGACACGAGCCAAGTCAGTCTCAGAGCTTCGAGTCTCGTTGCGAATCTGCTGCTCAAGCGCATCGAGCTCCGTGCGGCTCTGCGCAGCCGTCCTCCGCATCTCCTGGTGCTGTCGCTCCGCCTTCTCCACGAGTGCTTTATAATCGGTGAGGTCCTTTTTGCACTGCTCCCTTTCGTTGCTCAGCCGCGCACACGCCTCCTCGAAGTCGGCGATCTTCGAGTCGCCGACCAGCTTCACCTCCATCTCGAGCGAGCTCTCCAGCTTGTGAATCACAAGCAGCAGCTGCTGCCGGGTCTCCGCGCGCTGCGTTGCCTCTTGTGCCTGCTGGCCTTCCAGGGACAGCAGGTTGGGGATTCCCACCCTCTTCTGGAAGTCGGCGAACACCTGCCCCTCGACCCGCGAGATCGACTTGGACAGCTCTAGCAGCTCTCTATGGATCACCTGCAACTCAGTTGCGTAGCTGCTGTGCCGCGTCGTGAAATCGGCTCCGCGGCTTTCAAGTTTCTCCAGCTCCTCAGTCAGCCGCTGCGTCTTGGCGTCGTTGGCGATCTGCTCAGCGTGCACTACGGCGACGCGCTTTTCCGCGAACGCGCGCCGCGCCTCCATGTCCCGAATTGAGATCTGGGTGCGGGCCAGCTCTGCCTCCCCACCCACGGCGGTCTCGCTCAACAGGCGGTCGCGGGCGACACGCAGGTCCTCGTACTTCTTCTCGTCCCACTTGCGGGCGCGGTTCTGGACGGAGACCAAACCACCTTGCACAGACCCGTTCTTCAGGAGAACTGTGCCGTCGAGCGTCACAACCTTGAAGCGCTCCCCGTCGCGGCCGTAGGCGACCAGCCTGGCCTCGGCAACCGTGTCGCACAGCAGCGTCTGGCCCAGTGCGTATCGCACCACCGGCTCCAGCTCCGGCTCAAAGCGCACCACATCGACAATGGGCTTGCACGTGCCGCCAAATGTGCGAAGACGGTCGTCGACCGCCTTGCCCTGCACAGCGTCCAGGGGCAGAAATGTCATGGGCGGCATGCGTTGCTCCTTCAGGTATTTGACGCAGCGAATCGCCACCGCGGTCGTCTCCACCACGACGCCCTCGAGGTTTTTGCCCATGGCCACCGTAACAGCGTTGCGGTGCCGATCGTTGGGCACCGCGCACAGGTCCACCATGCGTCCGCGGATTGGAAAGAGGGAGCGTAAGGCCTGGAGAGCGTCAGCCATGCGCGAGTTCTGCCTGCTTGTGTCTTTCATGTAGCGCAAGTCATGCAACTGCTCCTGCAGTCGCGCCAACTCCGCCTCCCGCGCCTTGTTTTTCCTTTGCATCTTTGCAAGGTCTGTACTGGCTTCCGTGAGCTGTGTCTTGAGCGTGCTCACCGTCTCCTCAAGCTCGCTGCGGCGCCTCTGCAGCTCAGCGCCGTACTTCGCGGCCGCCTCGATGGCCTGGCTGGCGTCCCTCATCTGCTGCTGGTGCGCCTCCGTGGCTCTGTCACACTGTTTCAGGGCCTCCTGTGCGGAGTCGCGTTGCCGCAGCACCGTCTCCCGGCGCTGTCGTAGCACTACCGTCGCGCACTCTGCTTCCTTCCGCAGCTGCCGGTACTCGTCCAGCTGCTGCTGATTGAGCACAGCGTCCAGCGTGACTCGCCTCGTGTCGTCAGCGGTGCAGCGCTTCTCGAAGGTGTCAAGCAGCGCTTTTTGCTTCTTCAGTTGCCCTTCAAGCCTCTCCGCCTCGGCAGAGCGGACAGTTGTCGCCTTCTGCGCCGCTTCCAGCTCCTGCCGCTGCAGCTCTGCCTTGCGGGTCAGGTGCGCCAGCGCGGCTTTGATGCGCTCCACCGTGTTGTGCTTCAGCCGCAGATCGTCTGCAGATTTCCGCGTCCTTTTAAGCTGCTCCAAATACACCTTGTGCCGGGTCGCGTATGCCCGTTTCATCTCCCGAATCGCCTGCTCCGTTGCGATGCCCTTTTCCAGCGCCGCCAGAGCGTCGCGGCGCTGCTGCAGCTCTGCCTTGTGCTTCTCGAGCTCCGTTTCGACGGCAAAGAGCTCGGTGAGGGCTAGCTCCTGCCTGACGCTCGCCAAGTGCTGACGCAGCTCCTCGTAGCGCTCCGCCTCCTTCTTGGCCAGTCGCATTTGATGCACCGCCACGGCAGCCCCGCGTTTCTCCAGCGACGCACTCATCAGCGCCTCGTTCGCCTTCTCCAGCGCCGCCTTCTTGGCCGCGTACTCGCCTTGCAGCTCACCGCTCCCGCTGACCTGTTCAAGTAGCTCCGTCAGCTGCTTCCCTTTCTTCTGCGCGACCGCCTCGACTTGGTGCTGAAACACGAGAAACGTGTCAACACGAGCGCCAATGCGGTGCTGGGTAAGCGCGGCCACGTACTCCTTCTCTGTTGCCGGCTTGCCATTGAGCAGGCATGAGACCGCGCCCTGCGGATCCACCTGGCGAGTGAAAGAGGTCTCGACGGTGCTGCTGTGGTGAACGTGCTCCCCGTCGTCGGCGACGACCGTGCCACGACGAGCGGCAGCCGCAACGGCATCATTCATGCCCGACTCACCGTCAGCCGGCGCCGCAGCGGAGGCTACGGGCCGCTGCGACGCCGGATGGCGCACTACTAAAGTCACGCTGCAGCCTTTGCTTGCCGCCTTCGCCTTGCGATGAATGAAGTCGACCAATGCCTTGCCGCGCATCGATGAGGCACGCGCCGGTGTGACGCTGCTGCTCAGTACAAAGCTCAAAGCGTCCATCAAGTTGGACTTGCCAGCACCATTGGGCCCGACAATGCACGTGAAATCCTTGAAAGGCCCGATGACACCTTTGCCGTAGTAGCTCTTGAAGTTTTCAAGCTCTACGCGGTGAATCTTTGACAGCATCTGTGCGTGCGTACGTGTTGGGGGAGGGGAGGAGGGAGTGGATCTGTATGTTTGCCCAGGGGTAGCGGTGGGAGGGTGTCTTCATATGGATCGAGAGCACAAGACCACCCGCTCTCCCCTTCTCTATCTCGTCAACTCTATGTTACTCTGGTCTATGGGACACTCACGCACAGATGTGCTCTCACGCCTTCTTTAACCCGCACCAAAATAAGTGGGTCAGGGATTCGAGTTGCTTCGCGTGTGCAGCTCTCTGAGTATGCGTGTGGGTGCGCACAGTACGTAGTGTGTGAGCGAATGAATCAATGGAGGCGGCGCCCGCTTTCTTACTCTTTCAGAAGGTGACAGAATTTCCGCGTCGCCTCCTGTTCCCCCCTTTTTACCCAAATTTGCGTGTGCTGGAGGTGTTGTGGCGGCTATGTGTGCATACGTGCCGATGGCCCAGTATCACGGAACAACGGAGGAGCGAGAAAAATGGTCGAATTATTCGTAGAGGTGCGAGTGCATCAAGAGCAAACACATGAAAGGGGAGTCGCGAAGTCTCGATCATATGTGCACAGAGAGGAGAGTCGTCAGTGAGCTGTCATCTCACGTGAGCCGACGCGCTCGGGACAGAAGACAGGACGGGTATTGAAACGCACTCGTGTGCCCTTCTGATGATCACTCTTCATCGAAGACGTGGTGCTCTTTTTTCAAAAATTTCACACAGAGTTGGCCAGCACACATTTGCAGGGAAAAGCCATGCGGGTGTACTCAGTGCCAATCCGAACGGAGGCACCCGTGTGTTTCAGAACGATAAGGCGCCCTCCTACCCCACAAGAAAAATAAGAGAGGTTATATCATCCTTGAAATTGAAAAACTGGCAAGTAAACAAACAAGCAAAACCCTGAAAGAAGAGAAAAGCGCGCACTCCTCTTTCCAATCTATTTTTTTAGTTTTATTCTCCATCCGTGTCCAGCAGCTCTTGCACAGAGAGACAGAGGAACAACAGCTAATAAAGCAAAAAAAGAGCAGGCAGAGGAGAAAACCAAGAGAGCACACACACACACACGCAATGAAGAAGAGGGGGCACTACACGACCAGGTCAGCTTCAAGCCTCGTATGTTTGTTTTCTTCTCGCTTTTGGTATTGGAGCTCGATGTGAAAGGTAGGAAAGTCGAGCATAGCGAAATACAAGGCGACTCGTCTCCCCCTTTTCGCTTCATTCCTCTCTGTCTGAGTATTGAACGCACTTGTTTGGCCCCTTTTCCTCTCGACTCGGTGCTGCTCCCTCCTCCATTCTCAAGACGCGTTACTTCACTCACGGCACAATGGGAATAAAAAAAATGGAGGGACGAAGAAACCATAAGAAGTACATCACGCATGTGCATATATTGGTGAGCAGCACCGCGTTTTTGGGGGGTGAAAGGGAGAGGGAGGTGCCGGGAGGAGGTCGTTGCGGCGGCGGCGGTAGTTTAGGAAGTTGAGGGGAGAGAAGAAGAGGAAGAGGAGTGCGCGCTAAAGGGGACGGGGTACAACGCGCAGTAGCGCGTATACTCTTCTTCGCACATCAATAACGTACGACTCTCTCTTTTTCGGGCCGCTTCTTTTTCCTCAGTTTTTGCCTGCTGCAGTGTTCTTGTAAACATCGCCATTGCCGCTCCAGACACGAAAAAGGAAAGGCGCCAGCTGGACACACGATGGGCGAAAACATCACCTACGCACTCCTGAGCCATGTCGTTCCCTCCATCTTTTGCCTCGTGCCCTACACATCGAGACGCTCCTCTTTTCGGCTTGAAGCGCCTGCAGATAGGCTAGGGAACCCACAGGATACGCAGAGCGAAAGAATGGAAAGCAGATGGGCTAACGGAGACGCAAAGCAACAAATCACGCAAAGCACAGCGAAACATTACTCCCCACTACACAGGAAAGATAACAAGGGCACAAGGGGGAGATACATTGATGTGCAACGCTGTGGCAGAGAGAAAAAGAAGAGAAATGCCTCCATCCTCGCTTTCCTTCACACCAAGAGTAAACAGCAGCTCCGACCGCTGAGAAGAAAACTGCACGCCAAGACGTACACGCCCCGCCTTCATACTCGACAAGTCTTTTGTTGTTGATGTTGTCAAAAAACTTCAAACACACCCTTTTCCCCACTCTCCCGCTCTCCTCTCTGACGATGTCGGCCACCTCGGTGCGTGGTGTCGGGCCCCGATGCCCACACGTTGCAGGGAAGCCGAGCAGCCTGCCCCCGAGTACGGCTGCGGACCCTTGGCGTCAGTGTGCCGCTCTGGGCCAGCGCTGTGTTGCGGCGATGTTGGGCGTAATCCTGGACCTCGCCTGCGCTGCATGCAGTGGCATTTCAATGGGGCTGGGCGGCGCCGTTCGGTGTTGACGGGCCCGGTTCCGTGGCGGATCCTCGGCGCAGGCCAGTGCCCTGCGAGGGAGGGGCGTTTCACTCCCACAGGCCTGCGGGGCGTTGCCGTGGCCCCCGGCCACCACGACTGCGGCGGAGGCGCCGTCGCCACGGCACCGAGGGGACCGCGGCGCGATCGGGCCTGCCGCCCGCCTCGAGAGGGGATGCGACCCGGTGTCGCCAGCGATGCTTGGCGCCGAATCCCGCACGCACCACGAGGCAAACCGGCAACCGTCCCCCACAGCCGCGAATGGCGAGCGCCCTGTGCACGCGCTGCCACCCGTGGCCGGCTGGATGGGCTGGGGTGGCGCGGGTGCCGGGAGCACGACGGGCACGCCACACCCCAGGGGGAGGAACCCCCACGCCATGCCACGGGATGCCGCGGCGGAGGCAGGCGAGGTGCGGCTGCGTGCGCATGCCAGCGGACTGGTGCGTGGCTAAGGTGCACATTGAAAGGGAAAACTATACATGTATCGCTGCCTGTGCGGTCGTCGTAGGGAGTTGGGGGAGGGGGGCTGCTCCATAGAAGAATGAGGCTCAGCTCTTTTCTCTTCAGGGGCGGGCAGGGCGGAGAGCGGAATGCACAGAAAGCCCTGTGGTGTTTCAGGAAAAAAAGACACTTAAGGCGCAGGTAACAGCCGGTTACTGCGGTCGCCTAGGCACAAATACTCGCAGGTGGTGACATGGAGAGAAAACGCTGAAGGGCAAGAAAATGTGTTTGCACGACTGATTTCATCTGCCTTCCACGTCAGGAGGAGGGAGAGACTAAGCGGAATAGCATGATTAGCACGCAAATGAGACGAATGAGTCTTGCGGGGTGCTGATGCTATGTCCTCAGCCTTCCCACCAGCACGCCAGCCAAGTAACAGTAAAAGCGAACATGACGAGCAGGGCGTGAAACACAATACAGAGGTCATCACAGGAAAACACATGCGCGCTGCTATAGTGGAGATCGTAAGGCACAAACGAAAGAGCGGGGATCGGCAGACGGTGTGAGGCATGTGACCCGGCACTGCGTGCATATGAGCTAAGGGCGATGCATGCGCGGATACGCGCGGTCCTCACAACGCTGGCGACAATGGAAAGAAGGAAAAACAGCCAAAGTGGCGTTCAGCGCAGCGAAACACACACGCGCACGAGATGCGGAAACGGGAAAGAGACGGAGGCCCGCTGCTGTGCGGGCGTGTACCAAGGTGCGTACCGCAGTGCATGGGTGCACGTGGATGAGTTTGTACATATGGAAGGATCCAAAGTGAGAGTTGCACCGCTCCGCGGCCCGCAGCAATCATGCGCCGTCCCGCTCTCCTTGTCAGTTACTCCGAAAGCGTCTTGTCACGAGGGAGCAGGGTGAGGGAAGCAGAAAAAAGGCATGCAGGTATACACACGGGCAGAGATAACACACACACAGCGAGACGCACTCTCACGCCCGTCAAAGCACGAGTAGGTGGGATGGAGGCACGGCGGCGGTGAGAAGGATGAGAGAAAGAGAGTTGGCCAAGAGGAGTGTAGGAGGGAAGATGTGGTGGTAGGGCAGGGGAGGGGGCCAGTGGGAGAAAAACCATGCCGATGCGCGCAAGGGCAAAGTACTCAGAAGTGCTTAGGATGGACCAGGAGAAAGAGTCATGCAATAAAGGAGGGGAAAGGGGGGTAAGAAAAGGGTGTAGGGGTGCCACGTTTCGGGGAAAGCCCAACGTTACCAAGAGATACCCTGTTTGGCCCAGAGAAGAGTTGCATCTGTGCATCCTTGTTAGGGGGGGGGGGGAGGGGAGGGAGGGGTGAAAAGCACAAGAGAAAAGAGAGGCTCTCATGCTCCTCTCTGCCCAGTTTTTCTCTTCTTTCCGTGTTGGGGGAGTCCAGCAGGGGTCCTTGTTGCGATAGGGGCGTCAGCGCAAATAATTACCGCCTATGTGGTCACAGCAAAGAGCTTCAGAATGAGCGAATGAGGGGTCTGCGGGGAGGAGAAAAGGAAAAGGGGATCCCCACGACGATGAAAAGGGAAAGAAAAAGCGCACCAAAGTACTCAAGGAGGAAATAAAGGGGAGTCGATGTGTAATAGAAGCGAGAGGAACACGCATGCAAACAAGAAAGCAGGTCGAGGAGGGGGAGGGGGGAAGAGGAGGAGGGGGAAACAACGCACGAAGAGAGGAGCATACACCACACACAGGAAGATAAAAGTCAGAAGAGAGACACGCAGACGTGCAATCATGCATCGAGTCCAAACACGCATGCACACAAGCCAACACGCGAGGAAGAGAAAAGACACGCGAGGCCCACAACGGCAAAGGAGAAAGAAACGCACAACTCTAAAAGGATATTCTCGAAAAGAGCTCAGAAGCGAGCGCAAGTAGCCGAGCAGGGCGTGTGAAAAGAGAGGAGCTGGGCGATGTCGAGTGCCTCTTTAAGCGCGTATTTGCTTGTCGGCTTCCTGCGCCGCCTCTTTAGGCTCGGAAACACCACTAACATGGGGAATGTTTTTAATGTTACGCTTTGGCGCTGTTCCCCCTTTCCCCCTTAGCATTGCACGGCCTCTCAACACCTCCGATCTCTGTGATGACGACCAGCCCCTCTCCCGCATGACCGTGTGTCTCGCACACGTCTCTAAGAAAAAGCGAAGTAGGCCGCGCCGGGAAACCGAAAAAGAAGACGCATCAAGGAGGGACAACAGACGGGAGACCCTCGCAGTGGGGGTCTCACTCGCAAAAGACTCTAAAACGCAGAAGCAAAAGAGGGCAGGGAGGGCCGTGGGGGGTAAACACACGCAGCACCGGCACATCAGAGTGGGTGTGAGCTGGCGCAGAGCTTGGCAAGAGTCGGGGATGGAAAGAAAGCCAAAGAAGTAAGGAGCCCGGCAAGCAGGAGGAAGAAGAGGGTAGAGGTCCAGGGAGTCCCTTCTTGTCTCAGCGAAAACAAAAAGAGGCCCCCAAGAAGAACAGACAAAAAATAGTATAAGTGGGAGGATGGCGGCTCTTTGTTTCAGCGCCGCGATGACCCCGACGTGGTCACCGATACACTTTCACTTTACTGAGTTCCCGATAAAGTCCTATTAATAAAAGCTCGCCCACCCGGCGCCATCGCATCTCCATGGGCCGCGTGCGCACGTGACACGCCTACACGCGTCGGCACTCGTAGAAGCGGAAGAAACTTCATGGGACCTTTGCGCGTGTGTGGACGCATGGGGGTCTGCAGCTGCCCAATCACTCTTGCTTTTCTTTGTCCGAGTCTTCGTCCCCTCAGGATTGCGCGCTGTCATCAGAGGGAAAAGAGGGAGGCTGTGCAAGTATGGGCTGTCGTTCTTGTTCGACATGCATTATGATGTGTAGGGCGGCTGAATACCTTTCCCGCTTTTTTCATTTTCGTTCTCCGTGATAAAGCACGTCCAAGTAAACGAAAACACCATCATTGCACACTGCAAGACGGTGGTTTGGCGGGCTCTCCTTTTCCCCACGCCCCCTCTGTTTTCCCTTTCCGTTTGTTGCTGCTTTTTCCCGTTGCGTGTTTCTCCTGGGCCGCCTACTTGGGCTCCCTTGCCATGACTGGGAGGCGTTTTCCTGTCTCTTTTCTCCCTTCAATGAAGAGAAGAGATGGAGGAGGGGGAAGCGACTAGAGATGCGCCCAAGGCGTCAATACAGCCACCAGCGTACACGCAAGCGTGCATACGCTCTCACTGGCAGGGAGATGTCCTTTTCTTGTTGCGTTTTCGCTGGCGTTACGAAGGTTCACGCTTTCCCTTCACTTCTCCTCCTGCGAATAGTCAAATATCAGCGCCGGCTGAGACGTACACAGGCCGTGGTCAGGATGCTGCTCGATTGAAGCGCATGGTGCGCTGCAGGAAAGACGGCACGTCTTCGCACCGTGACAGGCAATGCAGAAGACCGCCGGGTGCGCATAGGTGGAGAAGCACGGTATCCTCTCGATCTTCCCAGTCGTACGTCGAAGTGGAGCACCCCGAAGTGCTGAGCAGACGGGAAGTGGCCACGTCCTCTGCGACCTCAACCGCCGACGCCGGAATCGTCCTCTCTAGCTGACGCAGATGCATCGCTTGCATCTTCTGCTCCTCTCGCGCCCGCTCCGCGCAGCGCCGGCGTGCAAAGTCCTTGACATGAACGGCATTGTAGGGCTGAAAAACCCCGCAGACCTTCCGGTTGTCCACCAGGATAGTGCGACGCAGGTCTCGACCGATGAGGTGCAGGTCCTTCGTGTAGCCGACGTTGGTTGGTGTGCAATGGTCGCGGTGCAGCAACTCAATGATGCGCGCCTCGCCGCGTGCATGCGGCGACGCTGGGGCGCCGCCACTGAGATTGTTGCCATCGAGACGGATGGCGATGCCGGGGAAGTCCTCCTGCAACTGCCGTAGCACCGCCTGGGCATAGAGGGCCTTACTGGCGGTGAAGATGACAACCTCAAAGTGGTCCAGACAGAACAACAGAAACTGCTCCAGGTGCGGGCGATATTTCACGAAGAGCTTGTAGCGTGGCAGGGTGACTGATGCTTCCACGTCTCGCGCGTCGTCGGACGGGTACGGCACGTCAATCTCAGCGTCCGCGTCTGGCATCGGGGCCACCGACGTGTGCAGAAGTGTCTCATCCATGTCCAGCACCACCGTCGACCTGGGCTGGTCCTCCGCCTGCGGGGGGAGGTACGGCACAAACTTCCAGTTAAGGAACGGCGATAAATTGATCTGTGCATCCGCCACAACGCCCTCTTCGCATTGGGGATTGAGCAGTGGGCAGCACCGCACTCCTTCCGGGTCGATGCAGACGGGGAGCTCCTCCTCTGTTGTGTAGAGAGGGAGGGCTCTCGGAGGCGGGAGGATAGAGCAGCCGTTGTCGCTGCTCCGCCCGCGGTCGCACCCCAGCGCATAGGGGGGACACCGTGGGGGGTGCGGCGCGCGCAACGGCACCGCCTCAGGGGCCGCCGCTGGCGCTGGCGACGACCTGCGCTGGGTTGCCGGGGAGAGGGCCCACAGGCTACACCCGCGCTTTCCGAGAAGCGGCCAGTGGGCGGTGCTGTTCAGCGACGACGAGTGATTGATGCCGCTAATGGCTTGGGCCCTGTCGGCGTCTTTACGGGGGTGCGATAAGGTGGTATCATGGGTTAGGCAATGACGCTGACGCGCGCACCGCGGCGCATCACCGCGCGGAGGCATGGCGGCCTCGCGCAGCGAGCGCGGGTGAGCCGACGTGCATGTATTCCCAGCCCTTCCCAGCATTGTGGCCCTCGACAGCGGCAGCCGCACCGGTATCGTGGGGAGGACAGCGCATGCGCATGACCGGGACTCACCGGTGACGGTGACAGACGAGCATGTGGGCATGGGAAAGATGAGATTTACGCAGGAGACCCTGAGGGCAACAAAAAAGCGAAAGAGAGGTCTTACCACTTTCTCCGTCGGTGTAGTGGAGAACCAGCGCGCCCCCGCCAAAAAACGGAAAGGCGCGTGGGACTCCTAGCGAAGCGAGGGGAAGATCTCACACGGGCGCAAAAGGCAAAAGGCCCTTCCGTCTCTCAGATACACGGCTAAGCTCCCTACGTGTACTCCCCTATCGTCCTTTTCCTGTTGTGCCGGCTGCGTATCCTCGTTCGTTCCACGATCCTCCTGCACTTTCCGTTCGACAGACACCCACACGCCCTTGCAGAACAGACGCAACGACGTGCGAGACGTGGGGCACAGCCGAGTCAAGTGGCCTAGAGGGAGAGCGGAGGGTTACGAGGGATGTCACGTGAAAGAAAAAACAAAAAAGGCAAAACCTCACAGACCCCCCTACTCCCCCAAAAAATAGGCGTGGACACACGCGCACACACACGTCTACCGAGAGACTCAGGGAGAGCAAAGGTGCGAAAGAGAAGCGCACACACAAATAAGGAAGGAAAGAGGCGCTGCAGGTTTTTCTAGAGTTCTTCCCTCTGCGTGGATTTCCTCTCTGCTCGTTGCCTTCGCTCACGCGTAAGCGTATCGTCTTTTCTTTCCCCCTCCTCCTCCTTTTCGCTTCTGTGCAGTCGTCGGGGTCAAGCGCAATGAACGAGACGCACACAGAGTCCGTGCCCTTTTCTCTCTTTTGGTGGTGTATCCAGCGCTCTACGTTTCCCCTGCTTCGGTATGTATACTGTGGCGACACAAACGTGGGGCTGCCTGGTGATAAGAGAGATGACCGAAGAAAAGAGTAGAGATAAGTGCTCGAGAGGACAGCCCACGCAAGCACAAGCAGAGAGAGAAGAAACGGGGAGAAGGGATCGACGATAAAAGGTGCAAACAAGCACGAAGAAAAGAGCAGAGACGCACAACAGCTTCAAGAGAGCACGAAAAGATGAGCACAAAGACAGGCAAGAGGAGCAGACGAAGCAAACCACAGAAGAAAAAAGTGGATAAGGGAGAGCTGAAAGGAAAAAGAAGGCGGCGGGGAGGAGAGACGCTCAGAGAATCAAATGTATGCGGATAGGAGGGGGCAAAGCAAGCACAGGAAAAAACTCGAAAAGAGAGAAGAGCAAACACAGAATAGCACACAATCAGTGAATCAGCACGAGGAAGAGAATGGGAGAGGAAGATGACGGGAGGAGTAGTAGGACAGGGTGCTAGGGAGGGAGGGGGGGGGGGGAGGGGGAGACAAGCTCTTTCTGCTGCGTTAGGCCTGCCTGAGGGGCCTCCTTGCTTTGCTTACAACTCGCTCTCTTGGTGACTCGAAGTAGTGCCGCCTGTGCCTACCGGCATACAAACACGCGCACAGAGAGAGAGAGGGGAACCCCCAAACGTACTGGCTGGACCTACGAGTTTTTTCACACTCCTTCGCACCGCCTAAGCCACTGGCACGCACATACACAAAGACAGCGCGTTCAAAGAGCTCAGCGCACGTAAGAGAGAGATGATGCGTGTCCGCGTCGAGGAGCTTGATGGGGAAAAAGAAAAGGTGGCGCGTGGTGGCAGCGGAAAGGCGAAAAAAGGAGAGCAAACAGAGAACACCACCGCGTGTTGGGGAGGGAAATAAAGAGCGTTGAGCGTTCGCCTCTTCAGAAGAAAAGTATGAAAGAGGAACCGAGGCGCAAAAAGAGTGAGCAGCACAGAAAATAGGGCCGGCAAAAAACACCGAGCAAGCACGTAGAGGTATATAGATAATGATCGTAGTGGCGACCGAGTTGGAGGACGAGAACGAGCGAAGGGGTGGCCGAGGAGGAATGAAAGGGGGGTTTGACGGGTGCTTGAAGCCCCCCACACACACGTGCGTAAAGGAGCGAAGTGTACAGGATGATCACACACATACACACACGACCAGCGTCTGAAGAACGGGAAAAGGGGGAGAAAAACACCGAAGACGGCAGGGTAGGGGTTGGAGAAAAAAGTGGCGGGGCGGCGGAGAGCGTCCGGTACAAAGAGAGATGAATGTGTAGTTGTAAGCGCTTATACATACAAATACGTCGTATCCACCAGCAAGCGAGGAGGGTGGTGGTGGATGTAGACGTTTGAGTGCCTGATGAAAGGCCGAAAAGCAGACGTGGCTGGTGAGCTCGCTGGTGTAGGGAGAGGAGGTTGGGGGGGGGGGGCTTGAAGCAAAGAAAGGCAAAACAAAAGAGGGAAAACGGAAAAGGAGAGGGGGGCTGGATGGCGTTTCCTTTGTCTCTTCGTATGGTGTCTTCGATCCCTATTTGCCACAGCGCCTTGAGTGGTGGGGGACCGAGAACAGGCGAGCCGAAAAGGGAGCCAAAAAAATAGGAGGACAGCCACCAACGCCAAGAATG